>NC_141032.1:49242500-49270000 GCF_052040795.2 Danio rerio | reverse complement strand
AAGTGTATATGTCTGTATGGTATATATGTTTCAATGTTAATTTTACAGAATGTAAAATTGAATACAAAA
The DNA here is from genome assembly GCF_052040795.2 of Danio rerio. Classification (NCBI taxonomy): domain Eukaryota; kingdom Metazoa; phylum Chordata; class Actinopteri; order Cypriniformes; family Danionidae; genus Danio; species Danio rerio. The sequence continues at coordinate 49,269,931 of NC_141032.1, read as the reverse complement.
GGTGAAGATCAATAAGACTCGATGCAGATTTTTTAATCTTAAATTTCTCCTGCAGCGTCAAATGATCGCTCAGAAATCTGCTCATTATGATGATGAAAATAGTTTATCCATTTTTTCAGAATCTTTTGATTTATATTAAGTTCAAAGGAACACATATGATAGATTTTTGCAACTGAGTAAAAATATTGATTTCATATTGAGCTTATATTCGATGAGTGCTGAATATAATCTTATTAGAGTGCTGTTGATCATGAGGAAGATTCTCCTTCCTTCTCCAGCAGGTGGCACTCTTTACCTCATCAATCTCCTTACAGCAGGCATGTCCAAACTCGGTCCTGGAGGGCCACCTGCAAAGTTTAGTTCCACCCCCAATCAGACACACCTGGGCTAGCTAATCAAGCTATTACTAGGCTTTCTAAGCATCCTTGCAGGTGTGACTTTGGCAAGTTGGAGCTAAAATCTGCAGGGCACTGGCCCTCCAGGATTGAGTTTGTACACCCCTGCCATACAGTATGTGATTCCTCTGAATATAAGGGTTGAATTGATGGGTTGAAGGGTTGATCAGCATGCATTTATTTTAATAGGTTTGCTTAAAGAAGTCGTGATATTTGCATCTACATTAAAGTAATTTTATCGGTTTATCTCAAATGCCATATTTTAGCAGGTTTATGATGGCTGTTGAGCCATAATTTTATTATTGGTGTTAATTTTCTACTCCTACAGATTTAACCCTTGTGCATTGTTTAAATTGCCTCCTCTTTGGTAATGTTGCTGGCTGTTTTTGCCCCATTGACTTCTATTATAATGACATTTTTTTGATGGCAAAGCCATGCAATATAACCATATATAATCATGCAATCTTGATTGTTTGTGGTTTTCCCTGTTGGGAAGAGGTCAATCATTATTTGACAGCATTAAACCTTTAGATAAGCCTGTGCAAATAAAGTTTCTGGCAAATGCTCATCTGTTTTATTAAATTACATATTTTTCTAATTCAATGTTGATAGTTTAAAAGGATAGTTCACCCAATACTGACAATTCTGTCATCATTTACTCTCTCTTAACTTGTTCCAAACCTGTTTCACTGACTTTCTTCTGCTGCACACAAAAGATGTTTAGATGAAAACATTAACCATTGACTTACATGGTATTTGTTTCTCCTACTATAGAAGTCAATGGTTACAGGTTTCCAGCTTTCTTTAAAATAGTTTCTTTCTTCATTTGGACACAAAACAAGATTATAAATGTTTGGAACCACTTGAAGGTGAGTAAATAGTGAGTATATAGTCCTTTTTGGGTAAACTGTGCCAAAGATTATCCTTTTAGAGGGGCTGAAATGACAGAAAGGGTGACGAAGCAGTGTTGAACAGTAGTGTGTGTGTTGTCTTACTTTGAGTGTGTGTTGCAGCTGCTGAGCGATGGCACGGGCCTGTGGACTGTCTCCTTCTCCTCGAGCTGCCAGCTCTGCCAGCTGTGCCATCAGGTGTTCAACCTGCTCACATTTACCCAGCAGCTCCTGACGCTGCGCCGCCGGCAGAGCATTGGCCAGACGACGACCCTCTGCCAGCAGACCGCGGATGGCAGCCTGACCTGAACACACACACATGTACACATAAACACACACGCACAGCTGAAGATATCACAAGAAGATTTTCTATGATCTTTAGGGTGGGTGGGTGGATGGATGCATATATAGAATAATGGATAGAATGGATGGATGGAATAATAGATACATAGAATAACAGATGGATGGATGGATGGATGGAATAATAGATATATAGAATAACGGATGGATGGATGGATGGAATAATATATATATAGAATAATGGATGGATGGATGGATGGATGGATGGAATAATATATATATATAGAATAACAGATGGATGGATGGATGGATGGATGGATGGATGGAATAATATATATATAGAATAACGGATGGATAGATGGATGGATGGATGGATGGATGGAATAATATATATATAGAATAACGGATGGATGGATGGATGGATGGAATAATATATATATATAGAATAACGGATGGATGGATGGATGGATGGATGGATGGATGGATGGATGGATGGATGGATGGATGGATGGATGGATGGATGGATGGATGGATGGATGGATGGAATAATATATATATAGAATAACGGATGGATGGATGGATGGATGGATGGATGGATGGATGGATGGATGGATGGATGGATGGATGGATGGATGGATGGATGGATGGATGGATGGATGGAATAATAGATATATAGAATAACGGATGGATGAATGAATGGATGGATGGATGGAATAATAGATATATAGAATAACGGATGGATGGATGGATGGATGGATGGATGGATAGATGGATATATACAGTGATGGATGGATGGATGGATGGATGGATGGATGGATGGATGGATGGATGGATGGATGGATGGATGGATGGATATATAGTATGATGGATATATAGGATGGATGATTGGATGGATGGATTTATGGATGGATGGAATGATAGATATATAGAATGATGGATATATAGGATGGATGGATGGATATATAGGATGGATGGATGGATTTATGGATGGATGGAATGATAGATTTATAGAATGATGGATATATAGGATGGATGGATGGATGGATGAAATGATAGATATATAGAATAATGGATATATAGGATGGATGGATGGATATAGGATGGACGGATGAAATGATAGATATATAGAATGATGGATATATAGGATGGATGGATGGATATATAGTATGATGGATATATAGGATGGATGATTGGATGGATGGATTTATGGATGGATGGAATGATAGATATATAGAATGATGGATATATAGGATGGATGGATGGATATATAGGATGGACGGATGAAATGATAGATATATAGAATGATGGATATATAGGATGGATGGATGGATATATAGGATGGATGGATGGATGAAATGATAGATATATAGAATGATGGATATATATAGGATGGATGGATGGATGGAATGATGGATGGATGGATGGATGGAATGATAGATATATAGAATGATGGATGGATGGATATATAAGATGGATGGATGGATTAAATGATAGATATATACAATGATGGATGGATGGATAGAATGATGGATATATAGAATGATGGATATATAGGATGGATGGATGGATGGATGGAATGATAGATATATAGAATGATGGATGGATGGATATATAAGATGGATGGATGGATTAAATGATAGATATATACAATGATGGATGGATGGATAGAATGATGGATATATAGAATGATGGATATATAGGATGGATGGATGGATGGATGGAATGATAGATATATAGAATGATGGATATATAGGATGGATGGATGAATGGATGGAATGATAGATATATAGAATGATGGATATATAGGATGGATGGATGGATTGATTGTCATATGGAATGATGGATAAATGGATGGAATGATGGATATATAGCATGATGGATGGATGGATGAACTTCCTAAATAAATGGATGAATGGATGGATATATATATATATATATATATATATATATTTAGGCCTGGTTTTTGTTTGTTTATTTGTTTGATTATTGCCACATCAGCAACTTAATGTTATATCATGGCAGGATCAATACAGTTAAATACATATTACATAATAACAACTTCCTAAATCATAAAAATGATGATTTCAAATAATAATTACAATAAATAAATAAATCAAAGTTACAATAATGTACATTAAAAACAGTTTTTTTAAAATAAATAAATTAACATTTTAGCTTGGCTGAAATAAAATAAAAATTTATTTGTCAATATCATTAACCCCTAAAGATTTTAGGCTACAGAAACAAACCACTGCTGTCCAATTCATACATTAATATATAAATAATATATTTATTATAGCTTTTAACATTTATTTGCCCCTTCAAAGATCACCAAACAAAACCAAATCCCAGTCAGCAGATGAGCAACTACACCACAACTGCAGTTCAGCTGTATGTGATGTGTTTTCACAACATCTGGAGGCAATAAACCGCTCCAATTTGTCATCCTGTTGTTATCTAATCAGTGAAAGCTGATGTTATCAGCAGGTGTAGAAGAGAGTGTGATGTGTGCGTCTCTCTCACCGACGCCACTGTCGTCCAGCGTGGGGTTGTCAATCCAGCGGCCGGCCTGCTCCATCTTTCCGGCCAGATGAACGGCTGCTTTGGCCGGTCGAGTGTTTGCCACCGCTTTACTGGTCTTAGACTGCAGGTTCTGCAGAGCCGTGGCGATCTGCTTAGCCAGAGCTCGAGCCTCTGGAGTATCACCTTTACCTCTGAACACAACACACACACATAAGAGGAAATAAGAGGTCATTCATCAACAAAAACACTTCTGATCCATGTGTTTCAGGGTGTTTTGGGATATTTCAGGGTACTTCAGAGTGTTTCTATGTGTTTTGGGCATGTTTTGGGGTGTTTCGGAGAGTTTTGGGGTGTTCTGAGAATGTGTCAGAGAGTATATTGGGGTGTTCTGAGTGTTTTGGGGTGTTTCAGAGTGTTTCAGCGAGTATATTGGGGTGTTTCAGAGTGTATAGGTCTGTTTTGGTGCATTTTAATAGTGTTTTAGGATGTTTCAGTGCTTTTCAGAGTGGTTCACAATGTTTAGGGTGTTCTGTTTTTGGCTGTTTATGTGTATTTCAGGGTGTTTTAGAGTTTTTTTTTATTTCGTGGTGTTTCGGTGTGTTTCAGAGTGTTTTGGGGTGTTCTGAGTGTTTTGGGGTGTTTCAGAGTGTGTTTCAGTGTATATTGGGGTGTTTCGGTGTGTTTTGGGATGTTTCAGGGTGTTTTGGGGTATTTCAGGGTACTTCAGAGTGTTTCTATGTGTTTTGGGCATGTTTTGGGGTGTTTCAGAGAGATTTGGAGTGTTCTGAGAGTGTTTCAGAGAGTATATTGGGGTGCTTCAGAGTGTTTTGGGGTGTTTCAGGGTGTTTTGGGGTATTTCAGGGTACTTCAGAGTGTTTCTATGTGTTTTGGACATGTTTTGGGGTGTTTCAGAGAGATTTGTAGTGTTTGGAGAGTGTTTCAGAGAGTATATTGGGGTGTTTCAGAGTGTTTTGGTGTGTTTTGGGGTGTTTCAGGGGGTTTTGGGATATTTCAGGGTACTTCAGAGTGTTTCTATGTGTTTTGGGCATGTTTTGGGGTGTTTCGGAGAGTTTTGGGGTGTTCTGAGAATGTGTCAGAGAGTATATTGGGGTGTTCTGAGTGTTTTGGGGTGTTTCAGAGTGTGTTTCAGAGAGTATATTGGGGTGTTTCAGAGTGTATAGGTCTGTTTTGGTGCATTTTAATAGTGTTTTAGGATGTTTCAGTGCTTTTCAGAGTGGTTCACAATGTTTAGGGTGTTCTGTTTTTGGCTGTTTATGTGTATTTCAGGGTGTTTCAGAGTTTTTTTTTTATTTCGTGGTGTTTCGGTGTGTTTCAGAGTGTTTTGGGGTGTTCTGAGTGTTTTGGGGTGTTTCAGAGTGTGTTTCAGTGTATATTGGGGTGTTTCGGTGTGTTTTGGGATGTTTCAGGGTGTTTTGGGGTATTTCAGGGTACTTCAGAGTGTTTCTATGTGTTTTGGGCATGTTTTGGGGTGTTTCAGAGAGATTTGTAGTGTTCGGAGAGTGTTTCAGAGAGTATATTGGGGTGTTTCAGATTGTTTTGGTGTGTTTTGGGGTGTTTCAGGGTGTTTTGGGATATTTCAGGGTACTTCAGAGTGTTTCTATGTGTTTTGGGCATGTTTTGGGGTGTTTCGGAGAGTTTTGGGGTGTTCTGAGAATGTGTCAGAGAGTATATTGGGGTGTTCTGAGTGTTTTGGGGTGTTTCAGAGTGTGTTTCAGCGAGTATATTGGGGTGTTTCAGAGTGTATAGGTCTGTTTTGGTGCATTTTAAGAGTGTTTTAGGATGTTTCAGTGCTTTTCAGAGTGGTTCACAATGTTTAGGGTGTTCTGTTTTTGGCTGTTTATGTGTATTTCAGGGTGTTTTAGAGTTTTTTTTTTATTTCGTGGTGTTTCGGTGTGTTTCAGAGTGTTTTGGGGTGTTCTGAGTGTTTTGGGGTGTTTCAGAGTGTGTTTCAGTGTATATTGGGGTGTTTCGGTGTGTTTTGGGATGTTTCAGGGTGTTTTGGGGTATTTCAGGGTACTTCAGAGTGTTTCTATGTGTTTTGGGCATGTTTTGGGGTGTTTCAGAGAGATTTGGAGTGTTCTGAGAGTGTTTCAGAGAGTATATTGGGGTGCTTCAGAGTGTTTTGGGGTGTTTCAGGGTGTTTTGGGGTATTTCAGGGTACTTCAGAGTGTTTCTATGTGTTTTGGACATGTTTTGGGGTGTTTCAGAGAGATTTGTAGTGTTTGGAGAGTGTTTCAGAGAGTATATTGGGGTGTTTTAGAGTGTTTTGGTGTGTTTTGGGGTGTTTCAGGGTGTTTTGGGATATTTCAGGGTACTTCAGAGTGTTTCTATGTGTTTTGGGCATGTTTTGGGGTGTTTCGGAGAGTTTTGGGGTGTTCTGAGAATGTGTCAGAGAGTATATTGGGGTGTTCTGAGTGTTTAGGGGTGTTTCAGAGTGTGTTTCAGAGAGTATATTGGGGTGTTTCAGAGTGTATAGGTCTGTTTTGGTGCATTTTAAGAGTGTTTTAGGATGTTTGAGTGCTTTTCAGAGTGGTTCACAATGTTTAGGGTGTTCTGTTTTTGGCTGTTTATGTGTATTTCAGGGTGTTTCAGAGTTTTTTTTATTATTTTGTGGTGTTTCGGTGTGTTTCAGAGTGTTTTGGGGTGTTCTGAGTGTTTTGGGGTGTTTCAGAGTGTGTTTCAGTGTATATTGGGGTGTTTCGGTGTGTTTTGGGGTGTTTCAGGGTGTTTTGGGGTATTTCAGGGTACTTCAGAGTGTTTCTATGTGTTTTGGACATGTTTTGGGGTGTTTCAGAGAGATTTGTAGTGTTCGGAGAGTGTTTCAGAGAGTATATTGGGGTGTTTCAGATTGTTTTGGTGTGTTTTGGGGTGTTTCAGGGTGTTTTGGGATATTTCAGGGTACTTCAGAGTGTTTCTATGTGTTTTGGGCATGTTTTGGGGTGTTTCGGAGAGTTTTGGGGTGTTCTGAGAATGTGTCAGAGAGTATATTGGGGTGTTCTGAGTGTTTTGGGGTGTTTCAGAGTGTGTTTCAGCGAGTATATTGGGGTGTTTCAGAGTGTATAGGTCTGTTTTGGTGCATTTTAAGAGTGTTTTAGGATGTTTCAGTGCTTTTCAGAGTGGTTCACAATGTTTAGGGTGTTCTGTTTTTGGCTGTTTATGTGTATTTCAGGGTGTTTCAGAGTTTTTTTTATTATTTTGTGGTGTTTCGGTGTGTTTCAGAGTGTTTTGGGGTGTTCTGAGTGTTTTGGGGTGTTTCAGAGTGTGTTTCAGTGTATATTGGGGTGTTTCGGTGTGTTTTGGGGTGTTTCAGGGTGTTTTGGGGTATTTCAGGGTACTTCAGAGTGTTTCTATGTGTTTTGGACATGTTTTGGGGTGTTTCAGAGAGATTTGTAGTGTTCGGAGAGTGTTTCAGAGAGTATATTGGGGTGTTTCAGAGTGTTTTGGTGTGTTTTGGGGTGTTTCAGGGTGTTTTGGGGTATTTCAGGGTACTTCAGAGTGTTTCTATGTGTTTTGGACATGTTTTGGGGTGTTTCAGAGAGATTTGTAGTGTTTGGAGAGTGTTTCAGAGAGTATATTGGGGTGTTTCAGAGTGTTTTGGTGTGTTTTGGGGTGTTTCAGGGTGTTTTGGGATATTTCAGGGTACTTCAGAGTGTTTCTATGTGTTTTGGACATGTTTTGGGGTGTTTCAGAGAGATTTGGAGTGTTCTGAGAGTGTTTCAGAGAGTATATTGGGGTGCTTCAGAGTGTTTCTATGTGTTTTGGACATGTTTTGGGGTGTTTCAGAGAGATTTGGAGTGTTCTGAGAGTGTTTCAGAGAGTATATTGGCGTGTTTTGGTGTGTTTTGGGGTGTTTCAGGGTGTTTTGGGGTTTTTCAGGGTACTTCAGAGTGTTTCTATGTGTTTTGGGCATGTTTTGGGGTGTTTCTGAGAGTTTTGGGGTGTTCTGAGAATGTGTCAGAGAGTATATTGGGGTGTTTCAGAGTGTTTTGGTGTGATTGGGGGTGTTTCAGGGTGTTTTAGGGTTTTCAGGGTACTTCAGAGTGTTTCTATGTTTTTTGGGGTGTTTCAGAGAGTTTTAGGGTGTTCTGAGAGTGTTTCAGAGAGTATATTGGGGTGTTTGAGTGTTTCAGGGTGTTTTGGGGTGTTCTGAGTGCGTTTCAGAGAGTATATTGGGGTGTTTCAGAGTGTTTTGGTGTGTTATTGGGGGTGTTTCAGGGTGTTTTGGGGTATTTCAGGGTACTTCAGAGTGTTTCTATGTGTTATGGGCATGTTTTGGGGGGTTTCAGAGAGTTTTGGGGTGTTCTGAGAGTTTCAGAGAGTATATTGGGGTGTTTCAGAGTGTTTTGGTGTAATTGGGGGTGTTTCAGGGTACTTCTGAGTGTTTCTATGTTTTGGGCATGTTTTGGGGTGTTTCAGAGAGTTTTGGGGTGTTCTGAGAGTGTTTCAGAGAGTATATTGGGGTGTTTCAGTGTGTTTTGGGGTGTTTTACTGTGTTTTGGGGGTTTCAGTGTGTTTTGGGGTGTGTCAGAGTTTTGGGGAGTTCTGAGTGCATTTCAGAGAGTATATTGAGGTGTTTCAGAGTGTTTTGGGGTGTTTCAGAGGGTTTTGGGGTGTTCTGAGTGAGTTTTAGAGAGTATAATGGGGTGTTTCAGTGTGTTTTGGGTGTGTTTTTTAGGTGTTTTGGGGTGTTTCAAAGTTTGACAGTGTTCTGAGTGTGTTTTAGAGAGTATATAGGGGTGGTTCAGAGTGTTTTGTGGTAGTTCAGGGTACTTCAAAGTGTTTTGTGGTGTTTTAGGGTGTTTCTGTGTGTTTTGGGGTGTTTCAGAGTTTTTTGAGGTGTTCTGAGTGAGTTTTAGAGAGTATAATAGGGTGTTTCAGTGTGTTTTGGGGTGTTTAAGATAGTATATTGGGGTGTTTCGGTCTGTTGGGGTGTTTCAGAGTGTATCAGGATGTTTTGGTGTGTTTCAGTGTTCTGGGGTGTTTCTGTGCATTGCAGAGTGTTTCAGGGTGTTTTGTTGTGTTTCAGGGTATTCAAAGTGTACTTACGCTCTCTTGAGCTCTGCTAGTTTCCCGCTGAGTGCTGCGATCTCGCTCATGCTGCGCAGGATATCCTCCCGCTCTTTGGGATCTTCACACAGATCTGCAATCTTCCTGGCTTCTCCTAGAAGAGCCCTGATATTCTCCTCTCCTTCTGGGCCACTATGAGGATCCGCAAGCCAGCTCTGAAAACACACACACCCTATAAACACCCCTTCATCTGAACGGGATGTGTCTCAAACCATTCCCGTCCTGTCACCTGAGCCGCATCGATCCTCTTAGCGATGGCCTGTTTGGAGCCGGTCATTGCCTCCAGTTTACGAGCCGCGTTTTCCACTTTCCCTGTCAGGACGTCCAGACCCTGAGAGACCTGCTGGGCTTTTTGCATGGCCACTGGATTCGCACCCTGACCCCTGCGCAGGACAAAAATTACAGACACACCAACTATGGATTAGTATAAAGTGAAGAAGTAAAATAAAGTGTAGAATTAAAGTAAAATAAATTAAAGTAAAAAAGGAAAGTAGTAAAATAAAGAAGTAAAGAAGTATAGTAAAGAAGTATAGTAAAGAAGTAAAGTAAAGAAGTAAAGTAGGAAATTAAATTAAAGAAGTAAAGTAGTAAAGTACAGAAGAAAAGTAAATTAGTAGTAAAGTAAAGAAGTAAGGAAGTAAAGTAGTAAAGTACAAAAGTAAAGTAAATTAGTCATAAACTAAAGAAGTAAAGTAAATTAGTATTAAAGTAAAGTGTTAAAGTAGTAAAGTAAAAGTAAAAAATTAAAGTAGTAAAGTAGTAAAGTAAAAAAGTAAAGTAGTACAGTAAAGAAGTAAAGTAGTACAGTAAAGAAGTAAAGTAGTAAAGAAGTAAAGTAGTACAGTAAAGAAGTAAAGTAGTAAAGTAAGGAAGTAAAATAGTAAAGTAAAAAAGTAACGTGAAGTAGTAAAGTACAAAAGTATAGTAAATTATTGGTAAAGTAGTAATGTAAAGAAGTAAATTAGTAAAGTACAGAAGTAAAGTAAATTAGTAGTAAAGTAAAAGTAAAAAAGTAGTAAAGTAAAGAAGTGAAGTAGTAAAATAGTAAAGTAAAGTAAAAGTAAAGTAGTAAAGTAAAAAAGTAAAGTAGTAAAGTAAAGAAGTAAAGATGAAAAGTAAATTAAAGTAGTAAAGTAAAAAAGAAAAGTAAAGTAGTAAAGTAAATTAGTAGTAAAGTAGTAAAGTGAAGTAGTAAATTAGTAAAGAAGTAAAAGTAAAGTAGTAAAGTAGTAAAGTAAAAAAGTAAAGTAGTAAAGTAAAGAAGTAAATTAAAGCAGTTAAGTAAAAAAGTAGTAAAGTAGTAAAGTAAAAGTAAAGTAGTAAAATAAAGAAGTAAAGTAAAGAAGAAAAGTAAATTAAAGTAGTAAAGTAAAAAAGAAAAGTATAGTAAAGTAGTAAAGTAAAGAAGTAAATTAAAGCAGTTAAGTAAAAAAGTAGTAAAGTAGTAAAGTAAAAGTAAAGTAGTAAAATAAAGAAGTAAAGTAAAGAAGAAAAGTAAATTAAAGTAGTAAAGTAAAAAAGAAAAGTATAGTAAAGTAGTAAAGTAAAAAAGAAAAGTAAAGTAGTAAAGTAGTAAAGTTAAAGTAATGCAGTAAAGTAAAGAAGTAAAGTAAATAAGAAAAATAAATTAAAGTAGTAAAGAAGAAAAATAAAGTAGTTAAATAGTAAAGAAGTAAAGTAGTAAAGTAAAAGTAATGTAGTAAAGTACAGAAGTAAAGTAGAAAAGTAGTAAAGTCAAGAACAAAAGTAAAGTAGTAAAGAAGTAAAGTAGTGCAGTAGAGTAAAAGTAAATTAGTAAAGTAGTTAAGAAGTAAGTAGTAAAGTAAAGTAAAGTTCAATCTGTGGTTTTATACCTGGCCCTCAGATCAGACACCTGTTCTGTAAGTTGTCCGAGTGTTTTGGCTGTTCCCACAATGTCTCGTCTCTCTTTCCCAGCACAGAGTTCACCAACTTTCTCAGCTTCATCTAAGATCTGCCGTATGGCCTGTTCACCTGGACCTCCTGCAAGGGCAATGTGAATGTGGCATTATTTATTCTGCTCTGAGTATGTGCAGTGATGAGAGAAACTGAACTCTTCAAAGCTTCAAAACCCTTTAATCATCAGCAATCACAAGAAGTTTTATTTGGAAATATTCACATTTACAGCTCCTCTAGAGTTAAACCTTTGAGTTTTACCACTTTCTAAATCTTTTTAGCTGATCTCTGCATCTGGCAGGAGCACTTTTAGCTTAGCTTAGCATAGATTATTGAATCGGATTAGACCATTAGCATCAAAGAGTTTCAATTATTTTTATATTTAAAGCTAGACTCTTCTGTAATTTTACTGTGTACCAAGATGCTATTTTCTTGACTGATGTGACTGTGAACTTTACCCTCATACTGGTGTAATAATCAAGGAACTTTGCTGCTGTACCATGGCTGAAGCAGGGGCAAAGATTGTTATGCAACACCTGAAAAAAGTCCCCAACTAGGAAGCTAGGTAAGAGTGATGCATGAAATTATATGTTAATCCCTGTTAAAGTGAGCTAAGCTAAGCTAAAACTTGAGTTTGACCATATTTTACCCATTTAGTCAATCTGTGGCACTGATGAGATCACTTTTAGCTTAGCTTAGCATCTATCATTAAATCAGATTAGACCATTAGCCTCTCATTCAAAAATGATCAAATAATTTTCATTTCTTTTTCTGTTTAAAGCTCGACACTCCTGCAATTTCATTGTGAACTATGAAAAGTTGATATCTTTTAGACCAATATGGTTAGAAACGATACTCTCATTCAAAAAAGTCCTCAACTAAGTAGCTAGGTAACTGTGATGCATAAAATCGCATGCTAATTCAAGCTAAAAATGAGCTAAGCTAAGCTAAACCTAGAGTTTGTCCATTTTATTATCCATTTAGCCAATATGTGGCACTGGCAAGATCACTTTTAGCTTAGCTTAGCATAGATCATTGAATCGGATTAGACCATTAGCATCATCCCACTTAAAAAAAGCTTGATTCTTGAGTAGTTACATAGCATGAAAATAACTTAATTGTCTCTCATAAATGTCTCCATGTTTGAAAGATTATCATTGCGTCTTCTGGAGCCATGATACGACAGTAACATTCCTTGATTATTACGCCAGAATGAGAGTGTAGTTTCTAGCTATATCAGTTTAAAAAAATACCACCATTTAATTTTCTGTAGGTCTTATTGCACAATCAAACTGCAGAGGGGTCAAGCTTTAAATAGGAAAACTATTGAATCTCTCTGGTCAATTTTCGGTGAGATGCTAATGGTCTAATCTGATTCAATGATCTATGCTAAGCTAAGCTAAAAGTACGCCCACAAGACTCATAGATCAGCTGAATAGATTCAGAAATTGTAAAACTCAACTGTTACCACTAGAGGAGCTATAAACAAGCATATTTCCAAAATAATGCAGTGTTTCTTTAATGTGACGGGACAGTTTTTGCACCTGGTTGGCCTTGAGGGTCTCGGAGCCAGTTTTTGGCTTGGGCCATTTTGGAGTCAATGAGAGCCAGCGCGCGCTTCATGGCCTCTGTGTCCTGAAACACACACACACACACACAATAAACACACACATGAAGAACACCACAGACACTAGTGTTGGAGGAAACGCATCATAACAACACAAGTTATGTCGTCAGATTGCTTTTACCAAGTAACTAGTAAAGTAACTCAAGTACGCGGAATAATTTAATTTAAATCATTTTAATTATTTGTCTTTTTTTAAATCAAAATAATTAATCAACCAAGATAAATTTAATGAAATTAAAATGAAATCAAAATATTCGTTCATTTAATAAAAGGACAATTCTTATATTTAATTAATTCAATTATAAATTGTACAAATATGAAATTAAATAGCAAATATCCCTCACTTGTGCTTTCATTGCTGGAATATCTGTGTATAGAAAACTGCTTGTGCTCATTAGAAAAAGAGCAACACCTCAAAATTGGTCACTTTAACTGATTATCTAAGCAAACTGAATGGAAGTGTGTGAGAGAGAGAGAGATGTGTGTGTGTGTACGCGTGTGTATGTGTGAGAGAGAGAAATTGTGTCAGTGGTTTGCCTTTTTTGGTTAAGTGATTTGACAGCTGCTATTTCCTAAAGCTGACTCACACAGTATGTTATCACAGGAAATTGCACACACACACACACGCACACACGCACACACACACACACACACACACACACACGGAGACACACGGAGACACACGGAGACACATAGAGACACACAGAGACACACAGAGACACGCACACGCACACACACACGCACACACACACACACACACACACACACACACACACACACACACACACACACAAACACACACACACAAACACACAAACACACACACACACACACACACACACAGATCAAGGTCAAAATTCTAAATTGACTGGTAAACGATTACTAAACAATTACTTGCAAAACTGATCACACATGGTCTTCATTAATTAATTAATACCAGGACACACACACACACACACACACACATATGCGCATTGTCCCTGCCAAACACTTACACAAACCGCAGAGTTTCCGTCAAGATAAAACACACTCAACACAACAGAACGTTTACACTCGGGCTCTTCTCTAATCCGGCACTGTGTCATTTATTAGCTTCATACTGAAGTGACGATTTTGTTGGCTTTGACTCGTTGGATGGAAACGCTGCTTCATTCGCACAACTTTTATGCGATAATGCAGTTTTGCGCATAAAGTTAATTCACATTTTTGGATGGAAACATAGCTACTGACAGAGCTGTGATAAAACAAAACACTATTGGCTGTATTAATTAAAGGGGAGGGGCTACTACATGCCACACCCTCTCTTCATGTTACAGTTCAGATTACATCAAACTTGTAATAAAAAATGCATATATAAAAGCTCTTAAATATGAAAGGATTGTGGATAAATTGACAAGATGTTCGTCCAGTAATGAGAAAGTATCTTCTATACTCTTGTCGCACACTTAAAAGTACTTTTTCTTCACCAAAATAGTAGTATGTAGTTTATAAACAGGTGAATTGGGAATCACTCCAGACATAAACAAAAGCTCAGCCCAGCTATACAGTGGAGATATTCTAAACTTACCAGTGAAAAGTGGATATCAGATCAGTTTTCAACAGAAAGGAAAGGGGAAATGAAGTGACCAAAGCTGCTCAGGTGTGTTATTCGGCATTTTTTAAATTATTATTATTATTATTAGAGCCAGCCTGCATTTATTCACACACACACTCACACACTTCTCAGAGCACCTGAGGACAGACGAGATTAAGAACAGACAGCAAACAAACACTCTGCAGTTAGAAACACAGTGGATTAAAGCTCCTCACATTACAGCAGGACCGAGACGCTCGACACACCAAACACACACAGCCTCAAAAACATGTTCAACAAGCAGAGCAATGTTTTCTGCACTCTCTACTGCTCAATATTAATATTAATATTAATATTATATATATATATATATATATATATATATATATATATATATATATATATATATATATATATATATATATATATATAGTTGAAGTATTATTAGCCCCCTTCGATTTTTTTTCTTCTTTTTTAAATATTTTCCAAATGATGTTTAACAGAGCAAGAAAATTTTCACAGTATGTCTGATAATATTTTTTCTTCTGGAGAAAGTCTTATTTGTTTTATTTCGGCTAGAATAAAAGCAGTTTTGAAATTTTTTTAACCATTTTAGGGACAAAATTATGTGCCCCTTTAAGCTTTATTTTTTCTCAATAATCTACAGAACAAACCACTGTTATACAATAACTTGCCTAATTCCCCTAACCTGCCTAGTTAACCCGATTAACCTAGTTAAGCCTTTAAATGTCACTTTAAGCTGTATAGAAGTGTCTTGAAAAATATCTAGTCAAATATTATTTACTGTCATCATGGCAAAGATAAAATAAATCAGTTATTAGAGATGAGTTATTAAAATTATAATGTTTAGAAATGTGGTAAAAAAATCTGCTCTTCGTTAAACAGAAATTGGGAAAAAAAATAAACAAGCGGTCTAATAATTTAGGGGGGCTAATATATATATATATATATATATATATATATATATATATATATATATATATATATATATATATATATATATATCTGCAGCCTTTGGTGCACTGTATTAGTGTTGGCAGAGACCCCCTTTTTAAATTGTAATATCAATCTGGGAAAAAAAACACACCACAAGCAAATAATTTTTGCTTTAACCTAAGAGCTCATATTGTAAATTCTATGCAGATTAACTGATATTTTGATTTCCAAAAAAAACGTATAATCCCGTATAATGTAATCATTACAGGACTTAATAATTGATAAACTGTTATTGTGTTATTGTCTTTGGTAGCACTTTCCGATAGATAATACAATAATAAATAGAGTAGACCTACATAGCACCAAAACATGTGACAAATAATAGTTGCGCTTTATATTTTACATTTTATTTTAACACTTTTACTTTAAAGTTTATTTATTTTGCCAGAAAACATTGCTAGAAAATTCTCCCAGAATGCTACAATAATAAATAAAATAAGAGCAAGCTGTAAATATAAAATAATGCTCTTTTAATTTTGATTAAATCAAACACTGAAATAATTGTTTGTTAGAATTATATTTTACACAACATTGATTTATACCATAAACCTGGTAATTTGCAGGAATCTCTTTAATAATCAATAAACTTACTGGCGTTTCTGATGTTGCTACTTGCTAGAAAGTGCTTGTTAGAGTGTGCAGTTTGTTTCCGTACCTGCCGCCTCACCCAACCCAACAGCAGGGGGCGCCGTCTGAGAAAACTATAGGGGCGTTTCCCAATATGCGTTCTTCAACGGTCTTGTGTTCTTGTGTAACGTCATCATCAGCTGCCTAACGGAGGACGCGTGAAACTTCCCGGATGTGATCTTGATATCGAGGACGCAACGATGCAGACTTGAGCACCGAACTCGCTCTGGAAGTCCCAGAAGTCATTGCGACTTGAGGTGAGAAGCGCAGCATTTTATTTAGATTTATTATTAAAGTTCAGAGATGTAACTTATTTACCTCAGGAGTTTCCCTAAATGAAACGGGGAAAGTAAACATTACCATGAACATCTTAAAGGGTCACGAAACACCAAAACACATGTGTTGAGCTGTTGACAGTGGTATATGTGTCCCACACTGCTAAAAACACTATTAGGACACCTATATTTCACTAAAAAGTGTAAATTGGTTGTTTTTGCATTATTTCAAGCAAATTTGTACTTCCTGTTTGAAACAAATTTTTGAAGCTGCGTCACGGTCATGAGATAATAGCGTGTATTCCAGCGTGCAGACTGGACGTCTGTGCCAGAGTGTGTCTTATTACGTCTTACAGTGTGATGCATTAATGCATGAGTAAAGCTTGGTTCAAACCAATCAGCGCGCTCTATTGTGCAACTTCATTAATATTCATTAGTGTCACCGTGTTTAGACGACAGAGACGCCACGTTGTGTTGGCAAAACAAGCGTGAAGTGTTGCTTTTATAGTTTGCTGCAGTGAAGTTTTGTTTTCATTTTCTCTCTGTGAGAGCTCAGCTGGAGTCACGTGTGGATTAACAGTGTACGCGATGCTCGACAACAATAACTTACGTGTCTAAGGAGGAACATTGTTTACCTGAGAGCTGTTCTCATCTGCAAACGCTGAGATCCGGATTCGCTTGTAGTCTCCTCTTAATAAAGACGCGGCTCTAGTTGCTGGTGATTGTCCTGTCTCTACAGATTTGGTAAGTGAGCGACCAGTGCTCTTTGTTTATTCAGTTTGTTCGTATCGAATTAAGTTAACTATTGCACTGAGTGCAGAAATGTTAGCACCGCATTTTGTGACCGGAATAACACACGCGGCTTTCTGACACTACCTGCCGTGTGCATCTAAGTTTCCGGGAAATGCAGAGTTTTTTTCTCTCATTCGCCGTGCGGTATCAAACATTGCATGAAAAATACACGCTTAGAGCAGATCCTCGAATCAAATATCTCGTTTGTCGCGAGAGGCATGAATGAATTCCCTGAATGAAAGAGCCAAACTGCAGTTAAAGTCCAACATTTAATAATTTGGCAAATAATTCGACTACAGATGTCCATGTAGGTTAAACACCATCACTTTCTCCTGTCTGTGTGGGTGTGTATTTTGACTCTGAAACTCGCGCGTGCACAAATAGACATTCCCACACCATCCCACTTTAGTTCCTCCAACACTCCCCCCTAAACAGAGCTGGACACGCCCACTTTTCTGACTTTTTCCAAAGTAGCGGTGTGAAAACACCCTGCTGAAACGAGGGGGTTACATGGCCCTTTAATAAAGGAATAAACACATTAAGGTTGTTTGTTTGCTGAAATTCGTATTAAAGTCTGTTTTATTTATATTGTGCAACACATTCATAACGCTTTTATGTAAAGTATATATTTTGAAAAGTGGAAAAACTATAAATCGTTGTATGAACGCTGGAACGTTTAAATAATTAACCATTTAAAACGTGTGAAGGTCATGTGACCATCAGGAAGAACGCAGCATCTCATTTCTCAGAGGAAGTGTTCTCTGCCCTGGCGTTCTCCTGAGTTCGTTCTTCCGAGGACACCTGGCAAAACTGGTCTCCACAAGAACACAAGTCCGTTCTCTGCGTTCTTGGATTTAAGAAACAGCCTAGGTCTGGAAGTGCAGGTCTGAGCGTGCAGTTGGGTCTCCGGGCCTGCAGCTTCACCTTACTCCATTTTTGGCAGGAGTGGCATTTAGCGGCTTTTGCATCTGAACTCTTCGTATATTCATTTTCAAAAACGGTGTACTCGTTAAGAAAAGGCATGCGCGTCTTTATTTCTGTGACGATGATTATAAAAAGCAACACAAATGTGTGAGATCCTAAACTGCAGCAGGTTTATCCTCCATTCCATTAGCAGAGCACAACAACCACAAACATACAGCAAACCCACTCACAATCACTCACACACACATACACAAATAGAGAGCATGCGCACAGATTCTTACCTTCTACAGGGGAGGAAACAAACCCAGAGAAGAAACAAAACACAGATTTGAACACAAGAGAGAACAGAGCCGATGAGAGAGAAGAGAAATAAAGACAAATAAAATCCACAAGCTCAAACCGAGACCTCACTAAAGCCACATCTGACAGAGTCAACCTGCACGAAAACACTCACTTCCCCAAAACTGCATGTAATGCCTTTAAATATTTAGATTTATTTTATTATTAATCATTCATTCATTTTCTTGTTGGCTTAGTCCCTTTATTAATCTGAGGTTGCCACAGCGGAATGAACTGCCAACTTTTAAATCATTATATTCATTATATTCATATTAGAAATGAGTATTAAAACTATTATGATTAGAAATGTTCTGAAAAAATCTGCTCTTCGATAAACAGAAATTGGGGGAAAAATAACTAATAATTCAGGTGGGCTTTAACTGTAGATGCCATGTGCGATTGGTGTAGGCAGGCTCCTGCTACTCAGCTGCACATGTTCTGGACATGTTCCTTTACATGTAGTAGATTAGTATTTTAAGAGCTTTTCTGAGGCATTTGAGGTGATAGCAGAGCCATCACCATTTCTCCTGTTATTCAGGGTGGCCCTTGAGAACGCTCCCCTCAACACGAGACAAAAAAATGTTAGCCTTCGGTTCTCTTCTGGCTAGAAGACTGAGATTGTTTAAATGGAAACACCCAATTCCACCAACACACAATCACTGGATAAGAGAAGTGATGTCTCATCAAGTTGGAGAAAGTAAGGCTACTATCAAAGCGCCTGTTGAGACATTTCATAAGGTCTGGCAAACTCTTAGAATGGAAATGGATGCACACAACATGACAATATAAGAAAAAAGGAACTAGTGTCATGTTGTCCTCATATCATTTACATCCGATTATCCGGGGCCGGGTCGCGGGGGCAGCAGTGTTAGGAGAGAACTCCAGACTTCCCTCTCCCCAGACACTTCCTCCAGCTCCTCTGAGGGGATCCTAAGCCGTTCCCATGCCAGTTGAGAGACATAGTCCCTCCAGCATGTCCTGGGTCTTCCCCGAGGCCGCCTCCCGGTGGGACATGCCTGGAACACCTCATTAGGTAGGCGTCCAGGAGGCATCTGAAACAGATGCCAGAGCCACCTCAGCTGACTTCTCTCCATGTGGAGGAGCAGCGGCTTTACTCTGAGCTCTTCAGTGGTGACAGAGCTCCTCACCCTGTCTATAAGAGTGCGCCCTGCTATCCTGAGAAGGAAACTCATTTCGGCTGCTTATATCCGAGATCTTGTCCTTTCAGTCATGACCCAAAGCTCATGACCATAGGTGAGAGTAGGAACGTAGATTGACCGGTAAATCGAGAGCTTTGCCTTTCGGCTCAGCTCCTTCTTCACCACAATGAACCGATAAATCAACCGCATTACTGCTGCCGCTGCACCGATCCGCCTGTCAAATCTCGTGCTTCATCCTTCCTGAAGGTCATGCTGAAGGTCCATGTTCGATGAAGCCAACATAACGACATCGTCTGTGAATAACAGAGATAAAATCCTACGGTCCCCGAACCGGACCCCCTCCAGCCCAAGGCTGCGCTTTGAAATTCTGTCTATAAAAATGATGACACCAATTCTGTCCATGTGATGTTTTCATCTTTTATTTGATTACAACATTTGATAATATGTTGTTCCTAAATCTGGAGTTCTGGAAAAGGGGTGCCTTTGTTTTTGTTTGCTTTGTATAATGTAAAAAACTAATAAAAAAATCTGGATGGAAAAAAATGACCTAGAAATAAAAATTAAATGACTCTGCTTTATTTTGGGGGTGGACTGTTTTCACACAGATTGATTCACACAGACTCCAGAAGTGTTTTCCTGCATGCAGTAAGGCATCAGCCAGACTCGGTGTCTGCAGCTCTGAAGAACACAAGCGTTCACACCAAACACGCTCACAGGAAACAGCTTCATTTCACTCCTTCGAAAACACCTTCAGATGCACGTTTGAGGAAACAACCTGCAACTAAAGCCCATTCCAGACTAACAAATCTCAAGATTTAGCTCAATCTGTAATGCAAAACCCAGCCAGAAAACCAGTTCAACACACAAACACACACACACACACACACACACACACACAAGCATAACCAAAATGCAACACAAACACAACACTTTAAAAATCACTCTTAAAATCTACATTTAAATATATGGTAGAACATGTGTGCATGCATGAGTGTGCAGTGTAGTTAATGAATAATGCATGCGTGTGAGCAGACAGTGAGCTGTGCTGTGTGTTCGGAAACAGCCCACTATAGTGAGAAAACACTATAGTAACTTAGAGTAAATAATAGGGTGTTTTGAACCATACTATAATACAGCACTTAAATTAAACAGTTATGGTGAATCTATAGCTGCTAGGGTAAAAGAACATCTATAGTAATATAAACACAATGAGCCAATACTGTAATTTACCTATTCAACTATAGCAGGGGTCACCAATCCTGGTCCTGGAGGGCCGGTGTCCCTGCAGGGTTTAGCTCCAACTTGCCTCAACACACCAGCCTGGATGTTTCAAGTATACCTAGTAAGATCTTGATTAGCTTGTTCAGGTGTGTTTGATTAGGGTTGGAGCTAAAATCTGCAGGCCACCGGCCCTCCAGGAACAACTTTGGTGACCCCTGAACTATAGGGTGTATTTTACTACAATACAACTGCATTTTTGAAGCATACTGTACTGTATATAATCGTGTTTACAAAACACTAATGAAATCTAGAGCATACTGCAGTACTAACTTGCATTGTAGTATAATATAACGCATAGTCGTATGTTACTATTGTCGTTGTATTACATAGCAATTACCAAATTAATTAAACTATACACTCTCTGGCCACTTTATTAGGTACACCTTACTACTGTAGTACTCTTTAGTTTTTACTACAGTAAACTGTGGTGTATTGCAGTATAATATATCGTACAGTTGTATATTACTATTGTCATTGTATTACATAGCAATTACCACAATAATTATACCATACAATCACTGGCCACTTTATTAGGTACACCTTACTAGCACCACGTTGACCCCCTTTTGCCTTCAGAACTGCCTTAATCCTTCGTGGCAGAGATTCAACAAGGCACTGGAAATATTCCTCAGAGATTTTGCTCCATGTTGACATGATAGCATCACACAGTTGCTGCAGATTTGTCGGCTGCACATCCATGATGCCAATCTCCCGTTCCACCACATCCCAAAGGTGCTCTATTGGATTGAGAGCTGGGGACTGTGGAGGCCATTTGAGTACAGTGAACTCATCGTCATGTTCAAGAAACCAGTCTGAGATGATTAAGCTTTATGACATGGTGTGTTATCCTGCTGGAAGTAGCCATCAGAAGATGAGTACACTGTGCTCATAAAGGGATGGACATGGTCAGCAACAATACTCAGGTAGTCTGTGGTGTTGACAGTGCAGGTACTAATGAGCCCAAAGTGTGCCAAGAAAATCTCCCCCACACCATTACACCAGCACCACCAGCCTGAACCGCTGCTACAAAGCAGGATGGATCCATGCTTTCATGTTGTTGATGCCAAATTCTGACCCGAGCATCCGAATGTGTGAGCAGAAATGGAGACTCATCAGAGCAGGCAACGTTTCTCCAATCTTCTATTGTCCAGTTTTGGTGAGTCTGTGTGAATTGTAGCCTCAGTTTCCTGTTCTTAGCTGACAGGAGCAGCACCCGGTGTGGTCTTCTGCTGCTGTAGCCCATCCGTCTCAAGGTTGGACGTGTTGTGTGTTCAGAGATGCTCTTCTGCAGACCTCGGTTGTAGCAAGTGCTTATTTGAGTTACTGTTGCCTTTCTATCAGCTGGAACCAGTCTGGCCATTCTCCTATGACATCAACAAGGCATTTGCGCCCAAAGAACTGCAGCTCACTGGATATTTGCTCTTTTTCTCTGTAAACCCTAGAAATGGTTGTACGTGAAAATCCCAGTAGATCAGCAGTTTCTGAAATACTCAGAGCAGCCCGTCTGGCTCCAACAACCATGCCAAAATCAAAGTCACTCAAATCCCAGTTCTTCCCCATTCTGATGCTTGGTTTAATCTGTAGCAGATTGTCTTGACCATGTCTACATGCCTAAATGCATTAAGTTGCTGCCATGATTAGAAGTTTGCGTTAACGAGCAGCTTGAAAGGTGTACCTAATAAAGTGGCCAGTGAGTGTATATAATTGCATTCACAACAATTTGTTAACGAATGCAGCAGCATACTGTGGTATTAACTGAATTGATGATCTAATAAATACTGTAGTATACTTTAGTTTTTACTACAGTAAACTGCTGTATTGTAGTATAATACACTTTATAGCTGAAGAAAACTCCAGTATTGAGTCATTTATTTATATTACTATTGTCCTTGTGTTACCAAAGCAACTATAGATTCACCACAACAGATTAATTCAAGTGCCTTGTTCATGTATGGTTCAAAAACATTACAGTGTTTACAATGATTCACTACAGTATTTTATTTCATGTGGGAGGTTTGTCATGCTTTTGTCCTCTCGCTCACCTTATTGGCCCAGGCATCCTCATCCCAGGACGTGAGCTGCAGAACGCGGATGATCTCGTTGATTTCTGTGTTCATCTTCTCCACCGTGAAGTTCCTGTTCTTCAGCGCCTCCTCCACACCCTTTCCCTGAGACGTCCTGGTGGTTACGAAGATCTTGATGCCTGTGTGAGACACAATCACATACAGTGTGTGAACATTTCTGTGTGGAGTTTGCATGTTTTCCCCGTGTTGGCTTGGGTATCCTCCGGGTGCTCCGGTTTCTCCCACAGTCCAAACACATGCGCTATAGGGGAACTGATTAACTAAATTGGATTTAGTGCATGAGTGTGTGTGAATAAGAGTGTATGGGTGTTTCCCAGTGCAGGGTTGCAGCTAGAAGGGCATCTGCTGAGTTAAACATGTGCTGGATATGTTGGCGGTTCATTACGCTGTGGTGACCCCTGATTAATAAAGGGACTAAGCTGAAGGAAAATGAATGAATGAATGAAAGAGTGTACTGTGGTAAAAACTAAAGTACACATTACAGTTTAACAGTTCGCTTAACTTTAAAGTTAAGTTCACTACCCTGCTGAAAAATCCAGCTTAAACCAATCTAGGCTGGTTGGCTGGTTTTAGCTGGTCAACCAGGCTGGTTTTAGAGGGGTTTTGGCCACTTCCAGGCTGGTTTCCAGCCATTTCCAGCCTGGTCTTAGCTGGTTAGGCTGGGAGATGACCAGCTAAAACCAGCTTGACCAACTTAGCCAGGCTGGGAGCCCAGCCAAAACCAGCTATGTCCAGCTTAAACCAGGCTGGTCAAGCTGGTTTTAGCTGGATTTAGCTGGTCATTTTCCAGCCTGACCAGCTAAGACCAGGCTGGAAATAGCTGGAAACCAGCCTGGAAGTGGCCAAAACCCCTCTAAAACCAGCCTGGTCAACCAGCTAAAACCAGCCAACCAGCCTAGGCTGGTTTAAGCTGGATTTTTTAGCAGGGTAAGAGTTCATAGAAAACAAAAATCAGGATTAAACTGTGTCACACAACTCTCTAATGGCCCGTTTTCACTGAGTGGTATGGTACGGTTCGGTTTGGTATGATTTATTGGACGTTTCCACTGTCAAAAGGCGTACCGAACCAAACCGTACCACTTTTTCGACACCCTTTCGAAAGGGTACCAAACATGAGAAAGGGTACCAAAAGGTAGAGCTAGACGCGCAACTGAACGCTACTGGTTTACAGACATACGTCATTCGCTTATGCAACAAGCCACAATGAAAACAAAAGAGCCGCCATGTTTGAAATAGACAGCAAGAGATTACAGCAGAATTATATATGCATATTATAACGAGCCATGTTCAAACCGGGCTCAAACAAACCTTGTCGTCGTCTTGATGAACAGCCACAAAGCCATGGAGTAGAGCAGATTTACCCAGTGCCTCATCGTTTTTTACGAGCCAGTCTGAAGCGTAAGCGGTTTCGCTTTCTATTGCGCTCGCATGCGCGTCTATATCTGACATAACAAACTTCTTGAGCTGATGATAGTAACGTGCGCTTGATTATTGAAGTGCGTTTGAAACCCGATTCTCTCAGACACTAACAAATGCAAGAGTGAGGCGTGGAAAAAAAGAGAAGCCGGGAAAAAAAGGGGCACATTATTTCTCCAGCAAACGTGAACAAACTGCCATGTTTTAATTTTTATCATCACCTTTTGGACTAGCATGAACTCAGAATGATGGAATGACTCTCGAACAGAGGCTACATGAGCTGCTGAAGATTACAGACATAGAAGAGAGGTTTTCACTCACTGTAGGCTATACTTTGTGTTGTTTTGAACCTAACTGCGGACGAAATGTCTGCTGTGTGTAGTTTTTCTGTAGTTGGTAACATATCGGAGACTGTAAGGGTCTGTATGTGTTCATATATGTTCATTTATTTAATATAAGTACAGACGTTACAGTAGGCTATTTCACACTGTCATTGATCTGCAGTTATAATCAACTCATGTTCATAGAAAAGTTAGTAATAAACATTTATCAGACTCAGCTTTATTATCCCGTTAGGGAAACTAAAATTGCAACAAGGTACCATACACAGGTGAAGTTCCATGTACACATTAAAAAAAATACTACTATACAACATCCATACATCAATATATAGAAACATCCCCCTCCCCCTGGACTCATTTAATGACCTAATGGCCACCATTATAAAAGAATTTCTGCTTCTATTTGTCCTGCAAATAGGAACCCTAAAACGACGTCCTGATGGCAACAGCTGAAATACAGAGTACAGTGGGTGATCCGGGGTGCATAGGATACCCTGAGCTCTCCTTAGTACATGATTTTGGTAGATTACCATTAGACCAGTCTGATTAAAACCAATGATCTTGCCTGCCACCTTCACCAGGCTGCTCAACCTGTTCTTGCTTGACACACTCAGATTACCGTACCAAGCTACAATGCAAAAAGATAAAACAGATTCGATAAATTGTTTATATAACAGCGTCATCATAGAGGTACAAACCTGAAATGATCTAAGTTTCCTCAGAAAAAACAGTCTTTGTTGGACTTTTTTATATACAGCCTGGGTGTTAGGTTGAAATGTCAACATATTATCAATAACAACCCCTAGATATTTATGTGTGTCAACAATTTCAATGTCCAAGCCTTTAATATTAGTTATGTTTGGGGTTGGAGAAGCCTTCCTGTAATCTATCACCATATCTTTTGTCACACGTATTTATGTGTATAAAGCATCTGTTTTGAGAGTAGTGCTTCTCATGTGATATGTGAGCGACCCGTACAGCTTTACTGTAGACATTTCCTCGAGCG
This sequence comes from Danio rerio, assembly GCF_052040795.2. Classification (NCBI taxonomy): domain Eukaryota; kingdom Metazoa; phylum Chordata; class Actinopteri; order Cypriniformes; family Danionidae; genus Danio; species Danio rerio. The sequence continues at coordinate 49,244,359 of NC_141032.1, read as the reverse complement.
AGAATGATGCGACTGAAACTTTGTCATACACCACGCCCACCAAAAAGGTACCCTTTGTGGTGGAAACGCAAGCCTGATAAAGGTGACCCGTACCAGCCTGAACCGTACCGTACTGTACCAGTCAGTGGAAACGAGCCATAAATTTCTCTACATTTATCCTCCGATTGCAGTAAAATCAACTTAAGATTGACTACTCCAGCATGGGGCGTGCTTCATTACCATCTATTCACATTATTGAGTGTTTAAAGCCTTTATTGGTGTTATTAAAAGCATGAAAGAGAATATGTGCTGTTCTTGGGATGTATTGTACGTCCCCATCAATGTCAAGAGCAAATCTACGCCGTTGGCATAATGCCATAGTGTATCTTTGAGGAGGTCATACCTGAGATGAGGACGGGCAGGAGCTCCTTCACAGTGTTCATGGAGTTGACCAGCATGACTCTGTGCTCCTGATGGGTTAATTCCTGCTGGCGCTCGTCAATCATCTTGGCCATCTTCGTCATGCCTGTAAGTGCAAATACATGCTTTTAAATGCTGAATCTGGACTGGCTGACACATTTATCCTAATGCTAAATAACAACTAGGAATTAAAATGATTATTTGATCAATTAAATGTATATAATCCTTTAAATCAGCACAGCTTTATGCACCAAATACTTTTTTAATTAGTTCATTTTGACTTTATTACTGTACTTTTATGTAAGATCTATTGTACATTCAAACATGATTACTGACTTAACAAAATAAAATTTTACCAATTAAATTTAAATTAAAAAGGATTAACTTTTACATTTTTAATATTTACTTTTTATTTTCTTCCATTTTATGCATTAAAAATGTTAAAGACTGCTAGATAATTCAGTTTTTCCCAGAATTTATGATTTATAGTAATGTGTTTGAGTAAAACAACATTTTTGTTTTATTCTATAAATTGCGAATGACTTTTCATCTAGATTTAAAAATCAAATCAAATAAAACAGACATCCTTAATGATAACCATAAATAAGAAAGTGATTATACCGGGTCCCAGGTTTTTGGTGTAAGTGATGAGATCCTCCATGGACTCCACCACCTCTGCTACGGTCAGATACTCCAGAATGCCTTTACACACGCGGATGATTTTACGAACCTGTGTTCAGCAAAGACAGCAGTAGCATCAGCTTAGAGGTCAGAGCACACCATTAAACTCTAAACTGTATTTTAAAGCAGTATCAGCCCAGATGTCAGAGCACAGGAATAAAACTCGCTGAACTGGAGATGCACCAATTACAATTTTCTTGGCCGATTCTGATTTCCAACTTTTTGATGAGTGTGACCTACTGATACAGATTTTTTACTATCATAAAATTTTGTGTCGTTGCCGATTTGTGCCTATAACATTTTTTGCCGATACCGATTTGTGACAATACCGATTTTTGCTGATACCGATTTTGTGGCGATATCAATTAGTGCTGATACCATTTGTGCATACACAATTTGTGCCGATATGATTTTTGCTGATATCAATTTTTGTCAAAATCGTTTTGTGCCGATGCCGATTTGTGCTGATACCTATATTTGCGCCGATACCAATTTGTGCCGATACTGATTTGTGTTGATGCCATTTGTTGCTGATACCGATTTGTGTCAATACCATTTGCCAATACCCATTTGTGCCAATACCGATTTGTGTCAATGGCAATTGTTGCCAATACCGATTTGCGTCAGTACCATTTTGTGCCAATGCCGATCTTTGCTGATAACGATTTGTGCCGATACCGATTTGTGTGTATGCCAATTGTTGGCAATAACAATTCATGTAGATACAGATTTTTGCCTAAAACAATTTGTGATTATATCGATTTGTGCCGATTCTGATT
>NC_141032.1:49230000-49232500 GCF_052040795.2 Danio rerio | reverse complement strand
GTCCCTTTATTAATCTGGGATCGCCACAGTGGAATGAACTGCCAACTTATCCAGCAAGATTTTACGCAGCGGATGCCCTTCCAGCTGCAATCCATCTCTGGGAATCATCCACACACACATTCACACACACACACACACACACACACACACACACACACACACACACACACACACACACACACACTCATACACTACGGACAATTTAGCCAACCCAATTCACCTGTACTGCAGGTCTTTGGACTGTGGGGGAGACCGGAGCACCCGGAGGAAACCCACACGAAGGCAGGGAGAACATGCAAACTCCACACAGAAACGCCAACTGAGCCGAGGTTCGAACCAGTGACCTTCTTGCTGTGAGGCGACAGCACTACCTACTGCGCCACTGCCTCACCCACGCATGTTATTCCCTCATTACCCCAATTACAATGAGCCGATTAAAGGTCCAGAGTTCATTTCAGAGTTCATTTTGCATTTGGAATCTTAAAATCTCAAGATGAGATGCTGTCACTATCAGTCAAGCAAGCCAATGATAGGCTGAAAAACAAAACAAGCCCATCAGAGAGACATCAGGCATGGCCAAAACAACTGTGTGGAGCATGTTCAGAGAAAACATTTCCACCGTGTGTAAGAACCAGTTTATAATTCCTCTTTTCTCCTGACTTTAATGCACCTTTTTCAGTATCTAATAAACGGCCTACATTTCTATTATGTTATAATTTTAGTTCTCAAATGTTTTATCGCATTTTAGGAACTCAATTAAACACACAGACACAGAGAAATGCAGAAGATGCAGAGTTTATATTTAAATTAGGGTACTTGTGTATTCGACTTCTGCATTGTGATGTAAATCTGGCATCTCTGTGATATTTCGGTCTCAGATCGGTCTTTCAGTTTCCATCAGAACTACACGACTGCTGGATCACTCATGTTTAATACAGTCAGAGCTGTATTCAGATCACTTCAGCTGAATGCACAACAGTAAGGTTTGTCTGTGTGATCGCTGATGTTGAGATGAATGAGTGTGTGTGAGGTCAGATCACATTCCTCTGTTTTTCCACTCGCTCAGTGTCTCAGAGTTTCCTGACAGAAGAGCGAGAGAGCGAGAGAGAGAGAGAGAGAGAGAGAGAGAGAGAGAGAGAGAGAGCAGTGTGTGTTCTGCTGATCTGCTCAAATAGAGGCTGGCAGAGAAACGGACATACCAGAACACTGCGTTTAAAACATAAGGAGACACAAGCACAAAAACACGAACACGAACGCACACACAAGCATGAAGATAGACTAAAAACAAACTAAAACACAAACACATATAAACAAACCTATACAAACACACTGAAACACACATAAAAATGCACACACAAATAAACACAAACATACAGACACACACACACACTCAAAAAAGCACTCATTCACATGTACAAACACACGTGCACACCAGGCGGCAACCTCCCGCTCTCCTTGTGAAGTTAATACGGAAGTAACTGCAATTCATCGAAATTCCGCTAGTGCTGGCTCCATATAGAACAGATTTCTATTCAGCCCATTGTTAAAATGGTCAACTCTACAGCAGAATAAAGGTGTTTACAGCCTGGTACAAAATACGATTTTGGTTCATACAGCTAATATTACCCTTCATGAAAACTGTGAGGGGGGTGAATTTTTTTTATATCTCATCAGTTTAGTTTTTATTAAGGTTTATTAAGTCTACATAATTTAAGGCGTGGCCACTTGATTGACAGCTAGGTCTCACTGGTCGCCGTCACGTCACCTCAGCTGATTCCGGCTGATTAGCTGCTGAACTCGGCATATACTAAGGGTGTCACGATCCTCCAAATCCTCGATTCGATTACATTTTCGATTCTAAAGGCACGATTCGATTTTCGATTATGAATAATTAATTAATTAATGACCAATTAATTATTTGTAGCCTACCGTTTAAACTACCTGACCTGCATGGTCTTTGTTTTACCCATAAACAAATCATACAGTAAATGAGGCAAGACACACACACAATTACCACCTGTCAATCACTTTTTCTGCGGGACTCGTGAATAGGCAGTGATCTGTGTCGTTATAATGGCGTCGGTAAAAAAAAGTGCGCAACCAACAGGAACCAGCCAACAGTATCTGAGGTGTTCGCTAAAATGACTAAGTACAAGTGAGTGAAAGATTGAAGCAGTCCTCTGACTGCCTGGACCTGCTGTCTCGAGCGCATGGCTGTGTGTGTGTCTGTGTGGTCACGTGATGTGCATTTTCAGAGGTAGAGAGGAAGGAGGGCTGCTCAGAAATGCTACACGCCACTGTGGATGTCAAATCGTTGTCGTTCTAAAATGCCATTTAAAAACAAAGACAGTGTAAACAGGGCCTGTGTGTGTACTTTTCGCGAGCGGATTTGCAACGGGGGCGGGCGGAGGATCGCGATGCCGGTGTTGTCTATCGGACGAACCGTACGTAATACGTACAAAGCAGAGCTTGCAAAACTGTGTTTTTTTTTTTGTCGACA
>NC_141032.1:49150000-49225000 GCF_052040795.2 Danio rerio | reverse complement strand
CGACCGCACAGCTCTGAAGATTCACTCTAATTTGATTCACTTTAATCTCTCTGATTAAAATGATATATATATATATATATATATATATATATATATATATATATATATATATATATATATATATATATATATATATATATATACACACACACACACACATATATACATATACATATATATATATATATATATATATATATATACATATACATATATATATATACACATATATATATATATATATATGTATATATATACATATATATATATATATATATATATATATATATATATATATATATATATATATATATATATATACATACATACATATATACATATATACATATATATATATATATATATATATATATATATATATATATATATATATATATATTAGTGCTGTCAATCGATTAAAAAAAATTAATTAATTAACTAATTAATCGCACCTTTTTTAAAAAATTAATCGCGATTAATCACATTTAAAATACTGAAACTTGTAATTTTGCCTATTTAAATGTATATATATACATACACTTTATTAGTGGGTATAGATTGATTTTTAATCTAGATTAATCTCACTTTAATCTTGGAATTAATTTAGATTAAAATGGTTCATTTGACTTCTGCCGAATGCATTTAGAATATGTGTGCTACCACATAATAAGTCTTTGACAACGGGTTTCTCCAGCCAGGTGGCGCATTAGACCAGGGGCTCATCTCCTGTTTCCAAAATGCATCACAAACTGCTTGAGAAACTGTTCTACTCTGATAATTGGTGATAAAAATAAATTATGTTTAAAAAGATGTGCTTGTGTTTACTCACTGTTTATTCTGTGAAACATGAATGTTGAGCTGTCGGCCTACATAAGCTCCAAACAGCCATTTTTGATCACCTTAATCCGACTAAAGTCATAAATGAACAAAACAGAAATGGAGTTAAGACATGTGGAGTATGCAGATATTAGTGGCATTATTGAAGTAAACACCGCGATCAAACTATTACCGTCATGTAGGACTTTTCCCATATTTTCTCACAAGATCCACACACATGGTGTCAGTAAAGAACCGCACACGCGCAAACACACACACACACACACACACACACACACACACCGCAAAATGTGAAAGTTTTTTTCTTTCCATTCGGCGTGCAAGCCCAAACCATGATTTCTCCTTCGCCAAACTTGACTGATTTCTCTGAGAATCTTGGTCCATGCTGGTTCCAGTATCTTCTGCATGCATTGGTGATGATTGAGATGCAGATCAACAGAAAATCATGGGAAAAATCCACCTTCTGACACTTTTCCAGATGAACTAGAAGTCACGTTATTTTGTGTTGCTCTTACAACTGGGATCAATGACAGATATCTTCTGTGTAGAGATATTTTTAGTGGATTTCCTGAGCATATTTTTAAATAAAGAGCTGTATTCATGTGGTCGACCTACACACACTTACACTGACGTGTGTATGATCATATTTCAGTCTAAAGAAACATCCCACAGAAGCTTTCTAGGAAGCAAATCAGCTCCAACATCTCCAGTGGGATTAAACAGCTGATCCTTCATCTGGAAGTCCATGTTTTTAAACCTGGAGCAGGCGCAAATGGAAAGAAAATAAATACAACTCCCATCTACACTCAGGATGCGGATCAAATTCCTGCTTGCAAAAGAAATCTCCGAAAAGAAGAACTAGAGGAGATCATGACCTGTGAATCAGCAGCATTACTGTCTAATAATCCATGAGTATTTCTCTCAGCGCTGCACTGAAATATGATTCACTGCATTTACTTAATTTCTCTAAGGTAAGTGGTTGCAAACAATATACAGTAAAAACCAGAAGTTTACATACACTCTAAAAAAAGGAACATAACTTTTTTTTTAATGTCTGATGGTAAATCATATTAAACGTTTACTATTTTAGGTCTGTTAGGATTACCTAAATCAGTGGTTCCCAACCAGAGTTCACAAGGGGGGCGCGGGAGAGGATAAGTGTTGAGGTAGAAAAAGGCATAAAAGTGCTCCACTTTTACATAGGGCTTTGCAATTAATCAAAAATCTGATTTCGGCTTCAAACGATTATAAAAAAGCATTAATCGAGATAAATGATTATTGCATCATATACCGCCAGTTTCCAGTTGTACACGTGTTGCTCTTAAAAGCGCGAAAGAGCGCGTACTTATGTGTGTGTGCAGCACGCACACGCAGTCAGAAGCATATGCGGTCGGTCAGCATTCGCTCTCATTCACACACTGAGAGGAGCAGAGGAGCGCAGACATCTAAAGTCATCTTAACGTGAGCGCTTTAATGGTCAAATAGGTGTCAAAACGCGGTGTTTAGTGATTATTCATATTAACCCTTATTTGTGTAATAAACAAACGAGTTGAGAATCAAAAGACAAGTGAAAGAGAAACTATTAAAGAGAGCAAGAAATATTCCTACTGCCGCCTGTTTTTATGATTATTAATCAAACAACGAGAAAACCCTCGCTGCTCTTGACTGAAGGACTGCTGTAGCTAAAGTGTTTTTCTTACAGTGAAGATGCTTAAAGCACAGTTTGTTTTATATTTTTATTCTATTGTATTTATTTCTCTTTCCTTTGCAAGGTGGAAATAACTGTATGTATACACTTGAAGTCAGAATTATTAGCCCTCCTGAATATTAGCAAACCTTTTCCTCCCCAATTTCTGTTTCATGGAAATATCTTAACTTATTTCTGAACATAATAGTTTTGATATCTCGTTTCTAATTAATGATTTCTTTTATCTTTGCTATGATTACAGCACATAATATTTTACTAAATATTACAAGCATTCAGATTAAAGTGCAATTCAAAGGCTGTGTAATTAGGCAAGTCATTGTATAGCAGTAGTTTCTTCTGCAGACAATCAAAAATATATATTGCTTAAGAGGGCTAATAATATTGACCTTAAATTGGTTTCAAAATATTTAAACCTGTCTTAATTATAGCTAAAATAAAACAAATAGAAGAAAAAATATTTTAGGAAATACTGTTAAAATTCCTTGCTCTGTTAAACATAATTTGGGAAATATTTATAAAAAAAAAATCTCAGGAGCGCTAATAATTTTGACCTCAACTGATAATCGTTTTGAATAATCGTGATTACAATTATGACCAAAATAATCGTGATTATGATTTTCCCAAAATCGAGCAGCCCTACTATTGTACAGTATATGTATTTTTAAGTACAAAAAAAATCTAAACACATGCTTAAAATTACAACATAATAGTAAAAATAATTAAAATAAATAACTTTTAAATAATTATTTAAATTTTGCTCACTCACGCAATGTGCTTGTCAACGTGTTGTAAAGGCAAAATCAAAACAAAAATGGCAGAGAAACGTAAATGCAGTGGTTCTTCAGAGGCGAAGAAAAAGATATACATATATATACATAGTATATACATATATATACACAGTACATGTGTGTGCGTGCGTGTGTATTTATATGGTGGGGGGGCTCCAATGTTTGTATATGTTCATGTGGGGGGGCCCCAAAGAAAAAGGTTGGGAACCACTGACCTAAATCATTTACATTTGGTAAACGCCAGAATAATGAGAGACTTTTAAATAATTTTTAGACAGTTAAAAGTTTACACACATTTCCTTGGTATTTTTCAGCTTTGCTTTTAAACTGTATAACTTGGTCAAATGTTTTGGGTCTCCTTTCTCAAGCTTCTCACAATAGTTTGCAGGAATTTTGGACCATTCCTCCTTACAAAACTGGAGTCAGATTTGTAGGCTGTCTTGCTCAAACAAGCTTTTTCAACTCTGCCCACATATTTTCTACAGGATTGAGATCGGGGCTTTGTGATGGCCACTCCAAAACATTCACTCTGTTCTCCTTAAAGCACATTTTCACTAATTTGGCAGTGTGCTTAGGGTCATGGTCTGTTTGGAAGAGCCATTTGTGGCCAAGTTGTAATTTCCTGGCTGATGTCTTGAGATGTTGCTTCAGTATTTCTCCATAATGTTCTTTTTTCATGATGCCATCTATGCTGTGAAGTGGACCAGTCCCTCCTGCAGCAAAACAGCCCCTCAACATGATGCTGCCGCCCCCATGCTTCACAGTTGGGATGGTGTTCCTAGGCTTGTGCGCTTTCCGCTTTGTCCTCCAAATGTATCACTGCTCATTATGGCCAAACAGTTCAATATTAGCTCCATCAGAGCACAGGACATGTCTCCAAACATGAGTCTTTTTCCCAGTGTGATTTAGCTAATTGTAATCTGGCTTTGTTGTTGATTCTGGCTTGTTGATTTTCCCATGTTGTCACACAAGGAAGCAGTGTGTTTGAGCTTTTCCTTTAATACTGTTCTACAGTTGTGCCTCCAATTAACTCAAATGTTGTCAAATAGCCAATCAGAAACCTTCAAAACCTTGACACCATCATCTGAGCTGTTTCAGAGGCAGAATAATCTTATTGTATGTAGGGTTGTAACAATATACCGGTATGACGGTTTACCACGATTTGAACGTGCACGATTATCATACCATGAACAATTGCATATCAACGGTTTTAACCCTTAAAGACCGAGACAGCCGCCCGCGGCTAAAAATAAGTATTGCTCTTAAATGTTTAATAACTTTTGATCCGCTGATCCGATTCATACAATTCAAAGATTGGCATAAAGAAGAGAGTCTCAGCTTTCCAGTGCTGTATCACATAACATTCGCGGCTCAGGAGGCTCCGGAATCAGTGCGGTTACGTCATCAACATTTGACAACGCTGATTTGACAAAGAAACGCTCGTCACTGTGTCTCCGGACAAATCAGACATGATACATTGATGCATTGTCCCTCCTCTATGCCCAGATTGGTTCAAACTCGCTATATCACAACCAATAAGCATAGGTTTCGCTTTTGTTTGTGGACCAACATGAGCTTTTTGAACAACAAGGAATGAGAGATAGGCATACATTTATGCGCGGCTAAATAAAACGCAAAAAAAAAAGTTTTGCATGAAATAATTCTCATACTAAGTACTTTTGCATGCACAGCAGCACAGAAACATGACAAAACAGTGACACAGCAAAGACGAACTGCTGCTCTTGCTGTTTTCAAAAGACGCAAATGAAGATGCAGCTGTTTGTCTGCATTGCAGACAACCACATCCAAATCCATATCCACAGACAACCATATCCATGCTGGCACATAAAACCTAAGGATGTTCCATATTGAATCTAGTTTCGTTATGTAACTATTTATAGTATAGTAAATATTTATATCTATTTTTTACTGAGGATTTGCACCATGTTTATTTGGACTTTATTTGGACTTTGACACATTATTTATTATTTTCTTATTTTTTATTTGTTCATTGTAAGTGGTGTTGTTTATAGTAACTAAAAATATATTATTTGGAAAAAGTCAAATTTGCTTCACTGTTCTATTATTTTGTAACATTTGTAACATACCGTATACCGCGAAACCGTCAAACCGTGGTATTGTTTTAGACGATTATCATACCGTGAAAAATTCATACCGTTACAACCCTAATTGTATGTAAACTTGACTTTCAAGAAAAGTTATAACAATTTCTCTAAACATATCTCTCTCATTATTCTGCTATTAAGCAGAACAGAAACAAATTTGATAATCCTAATTTAACCAAAAGTCACATTAGCATCTGACTTATTCTTAAATGGTTTTGTGCCTTTTATACAGTGTATGTAAACTTCTGCTTTCAACTGTATATGGGCTGAATTTAAACTAATGTAGTTGAACATTACTACATTTTATTTGTTTAAATTCTGCCCATATAAATTGTTTGCAACCACTATAACTTTAAAAGATTTGAGTAATGCATGATGTGATGACAAACGCTCTTCATATAGTGGGAGGTTTTCATCTGTGTGGTCTTGAGAAATGTCCACCCAGGGTTTGACCTTTCGCTTCTAACAAACAGCTCCAGACAGAGCTCCTAAATAAAGCCCTGCTGAAAACTCCTCACATTCCCAACGCTGACCACCAAACATGTCTGATTTCTCAAAACAGCAATGAGCGAACGCATACTTTTCAGACCAGCGGCATCCTAAACATTCATTACTTCTAGTTGAGCTCTACTAAAAAGACTAAAAGCATTCTGCAATAATGTAAACAAAAAAAATCCAACACAAATGAATGTATTTAAATATATATTTATTTTATATTTAAATATTTTTACTTTGCTATTATTAATAATACATGTACAGTTGAAGTCAGAATTAACAGCCCCCCTGAATTATTAGCCCCCCATTTAAGTTTTTCCCCCATTTCTGTTTAACAGAGAGATTTTTTCAACACGTGAGTGGCTTTCTTGGTGAGTGATGTATTAAAGATATAATTCCAGCTAAGATTTATTGAATTTTCTTGAGCGTAATTATTTAACTGCATATCAGGAGACCGCGGTTATCCATTAAAAACGTGGCTGTTAACCTCCCTCAACAGCAAAACTAACCAAGAGCGCAGATACAATGATGCCCATTCTCACACTCGGTCAGTTGTAGAGCGGGCGATTGGGCAGATGAAGTGCCGGTGGCGCTGCCTTGATAAGAGCGGAGGAGTGCTGCTATACTGCCCTAACAATGTGTTCCTCTAATCATGGGCGTCGCTAGGCCTTTTTTTAGGGGCTACAGCCCCCCTATATTTTTATTCAGCCCCCCCTCCCCCCTCCCCCCTATATATTTTTTTTCTAATAAGGAGCTGAACCCCCTAAAATGAAAATCCTTCAATCGCCTCTGCCTCTAATACATCTGTGTCTCCCACAGACACGGATACTACTCCAGACAGTAAAGTGTCGCCCACAATTGAGGCAACTCTCTCGTCAAAGGGTGTTAGTTCAGCATCCTCTGTTCCCCTGCCTGTTCACTCCACACTTTGACGGTGTGCCACTGATCTCCTCCTTAAGCCTGGTTTATACTTCTGCGACAGGTGACCGGCGTAACCCACGGCGCATGCAACGCCTGTAGCTGTGCATTTATACTTCTGCGTGCTGTCTCTGTTGGTCTGCATTAACACTTCCGAAACGCTAGTTGGCAGTGAGGTGTAAATGTTCCTCTGTGTCGAGTTTCTTCTCTGCTTTTTTGCTTTTCCTGAACACTTCCGGGATGTACAAGTGGCTCAAACTCGCTCATTTTGAGGCAGGAACCGGCGGACGTGCAACAACTTTAACTATGAGGTAAACACAGAACAAAAATTTCCATCCGGAGCTCCTTCACAGGACTCCACACTTGTAAACAATCGCTCACGCCATTCGCGCGGCTCTCGGTCCCGCCCAGACTCGTCAGCGCTACCAAGCCGACCAATCACAGAGCTTACGCTACGCGTCGTTGCGACGTGTAGTTACATTTTTTGAGAGGTGCACGTCAGTGACGGCCACGGCGAGGGGCTATGCGTCAGCGCCGTAGCATACGCCGGCGTTTGACGCAGAAGTATAAATCAGTCTTAACCTGCACCTTTACATCAGGCCATTTCTTTTTAAATTCCCTCACAGTGCGATGTTCAGATCCCACTGCGTTAACCACGTCAGCTAAACTCTCCCACTCTATTTTTTTTCTTTTGTTATTAAATCCGGAGGACAAACTTGCAAGTAACACAGTTTTTCACTGGTCTGCTTTCAATAGGAGCATCTCCAATTCACATTATGTGAAGTTTCTCTTCTTGCTTGCTTTTGCCTTTGCATTTTCATTTGTTTTTGCCAAAGTAGAGTCATTACCATATTTATACGGGGGAGGAGGAAGGGAGGAGTTTTGCGCTCGTGCACGTGCGCTCAGTTTCACGTAAAGTCGGATGTACACAGAGAATATGTGTGGGATTCTGCACATTGACAGCTTTAACCGTACGCAATGTTTTAGTATTAGTTCAACGCAAGTCCTTGTACATGAGGCCCCTGGTTTGTTAAAGAATTTCCAATCACGATGGTGTATTTAACCTCAAAAGCAGCCTTGCACACACATTTTACTTAGGACTGCTAACTTGTGGGCTGTTGTATTAGAATTTGAGGATGGTACTGGTAGATGGTAGTGTTCACGTGTCAAAACATATAGCCTATCTTTAGTTGAGTTTTTATTTTACAATAATTATTCTGTTGATTTTGAATCTTGCACCCAACAAATATCCTAATTTACAAAAATAAATAATAAATACTAAACTAAAACTAGGCAATCTTTCAATGTAGAAACTAGTAAATCTACCTCTAAAAACTAAATCAAAACTAAAACTAATGAAAAATTTAAAACTATTATAACCATGGTATAACGTCCAAAAGCACAGCAGTCATAATAAAGCACAGAGTCAACATGTACAGCCTCGAAACTACTTAAACCCAGAGACTCAAATGATTCATAAATTACAACCAAACAACACAATTTTACACACACGAAAAATAGAGGAAGAAAAACTAAGAAAAGAGGAAGTAAAACAAGAAATACACTCCAGATAGGAAGAGAAAATTAAGAAATATGACAGGAACCTTTCATACAGAAGCCTAGAGGCATAAAGTTTCAATATATGGCTAAACTGAGGCTCTGAAATCACGCTCTGAAAATCTCAAGTTAACCAGAGATAACTTTGAGCGACATTAGAAACCGCAAGAGCACGAATATTTCACAGAATAACAGTCAACAGGAAGCGTTAAATAGGTGTCTAAAAAAGTGACTAATCTCGCTATAAGTAAAAGCGTCTCCACCCAGCGTTAACATAGCCCTGTATTTGAGCTCAATTCATGACAGTCTGATTATATACATATATATTTAATAACAGGTCACATGGAATCTTAAAGTGTCCTAATATTATAAGTTTCATACAACAGGCTTAAAAGCATCTAAGGAAAAAATAAGCCTTGTAATTCGGGCTGCATGATAAATCGTTTCAGCAACGAAATCGCAAAGTGTGCATCAGCAATAGTCACATTGCAAGATATGCACTGTTGACTTTGTACATGAGATTTGTGGAGTCACTGCAGAATTTAACGACAAATACAGGGACACTGAAGCCTTTTAAAGTTACGTCGATCAGCTGATTTGTCGAAGAGCTGCCATACAAATTATCCGCAGAAGAATCGAGGCTTTAAAACGCTCCAGTGTCCCTGCATCTGTGGTTACACTCACTAAACAGCGGTGAGTTCGGTGAACTGATGACCTTCACGGCCAATCACAGTCATTTCTGTTGAGCAGATGAGCACAATGGCAAAACAAAGCTGTTTAAGAACGCGCTCAACAGCGCTCAATTGTTCACAGGAAATGGACATTTTAAAAATTTCAGTATCGATCGGTACCGAATTCCAGTATCATGACAACAAAACACAACCTCACGACAATTCGAAACTTTTTGATTTAGTGGCTAATTCGTACAATCTAATTCGTACAATTTAGTACGATTTGCTCATCCCCCAATGACAGTTGGGTCCTTTGTAAAATCGTACAATTTCGTATGACTGAACTCGTACGAATTACTGGAACGTATGAATCGTACGCCACTAAACTGACAAAACGTAAAATACCTGCGTTTTCTCGTGAGACAACCAAATTTGCTGAAGCTACGAATTTGATAATTTCCTATGCCCAAATGGTTTGCATTAGAATACAGACTCAACCATGCAGATACTACATTCCAACTATTGCAGATTCGTACATTGCGATAATGATGATGAAACGATATATTCATCCGGGCAATATTGATATATACACCTATATAAATTTCTGGAGATTACAAATACATCCCCAGAGGTATGGTTTTATGAAGTTTTTGTTTTAGCTGCCCACTGTGTACACTTTTTTTAGATCTCAAATTTCTCTAGCGAGTGCCATTCACGCCTGCTGTTCTCGTGTAAATCCACCAGAGGCCGATGTTGACTGACTGAAGCCTGGTTTATACTCAACGCGTTCGCTAGTTCGCTTGAGTGCCCGCGGCGAATGTGACGTCATTGCAGAGTTTGCGGAGGTTCGCTTTTGGTGCACACGACATGATTTCGGCCGGCAGAGCACATGTTTTTTTTGAGACTCGAGCAAACGGTAAACGCTGCGCCGCGTTTTATTTGAGTTGAGTATGAACCACTTTTTTAATAGGTTTTGTCTGAAACAGTACGACTGTACAGACATCTTTATGATCATAGGGATAACCAGATGAACAATAATCCTTGGCTAGAAGTTGCAACAGCGGTGGGAAAGGAGGAAAGTTTTTGTTAAAAGGTTTGGAAAAACCTGAGGGATGAGTTTGTTAAAGCCAAAAGAGGCGATGGCAAAAGTGGAGACCTGAGTACACAATTACAGAAATATGTTTTCCCACCATTCATAGGTTTAACACTGATGTATATGTTACAGTTTTGAATTTAAAACAATTTAATAGTTACAAAAGTATAATTAAGGAACAAATTATTTCTTTGATAACTGGAGAGGAATATTTGAACCTATCAGTTTACAATATACTGATGTCTGTTTTTCTAGGCTTTATTGGTGATGATGGTCAGGAATGTTGGACCAATATTGTCTTTTTAGCATAAGTAGAGGACAGAAACTAGCCAGACAGTAATGTGTGAACTGTGGAGCGGGCTAAATCTAAATATAACATCTGTATTTTTAGTAAGTGTTTTTTTTTCATGTTCTGTTGTCATTAATATTTTAATAAACTTGAATAGGTAAAACTGTCTTAGATATGAACAAAAGCAAGTGCTGCATCAAAGTTTGAGTTTAAAAAATCTTGAATAGTTATAAAAATCCTTATAATCGTTAAAATTATTTATAAAAACAATAAAAAATAATTAGTTTAAAAATAGTTAATGATATGACGTAGTTCCGGAAACTTTCTACTTCTCTGTTTATCCGTCTGACTCATTCCTTTTGACCGCCCCTTGTCGTTTTAAAGAATATCACAATGGCAAACGCGGCAAGTATAAAAGCCTCGTCCATTTCGCGAGCTGCACGCGTAGTCAACAGAGGTGCGCGATGCAGCGCCAGGCGAAAGTATAAATCTGTCTTGATTCCCCCACTCACCCTCTTCCCTAAACCCAACCGATAGTGTTTTGAAAGCAACCCAGAAAAAGAAAAGCCCTCGCGGCCGCCTGATTTTTACCACGTTTTCAGCTTTTACTTCGTTCTCTCTCTGTTATTTACTTAGTTTATTTTATTGCCTGTCTTCTGTTTTTGTTTTAATCGTTGTTGGAATCGTTGTTCACTGGACTCAAACCCAGTCGTTGTAGTCAACTCCTCTTGGCGAGCCACTGAGCAAACTCGTAACAATGAAAAAGCCGTCCAAACGGAGGCAAACCGCCAGCTGGTAGCCCGAAAAGATACAGAAGCCCTCGGCGACATCATACGCCCTGTAGCGTTCATATTACAGACGAAATGCAGCCATACGTAGCTCTGGCTACATAATTCGTGATCTCCAAAATTGTGTACAGGGGTACGTGTTCACAATGAGCCCGTGTTGGATATATTGTGCAGCCCTAGTACTATATAGTAGGTTAAAAACAGTTTGAGTAGTACGTCCGAAGTCAAAGTATTGAAAAAAAACTGTGGGCGAGAAGTAGCACGATGACTTCTTGCGAACATTTCTGAAATTAGTTAGAGCTGATCTCCTGTCAGTGAGTGTGTGTGTGCGTCTAAACAGAGGAAGGGAAAGGATCCGTCATGAAGGGAAAGATACAGCAGAAGCATGTCTATCAGCTGTCTGGCAGTTTGTGTGGTTTCCAAAAAGGGAAACAAACCCTCCTGAAGCCTGTGAATCAATGAACAAGCCTCTGCTCTCCAGTTATTCTTAGCAGTTGTCCAGGGTTAACTTTAGACTCCAATAACAGATCTGCTGCGAGGGCTTTTGTTCCTCTAAATTTCACTCAAGTCTGTTTTACACTATAGCTTGAGCTCAGTATCTTTCAGCTAGGGTTGTAACAATTTACCGGTATGACGGTTTACCACGATTTGAACGTGCACGATTATCATACCATGAACAATTGCATATCAACGGTTTTAACCCTTAAAGACCGAGACAGCCGCCCGCGGCTAAAAATAAGTATTGCTCTTAAATGTTTAATAACTTTTGATTCGCTGATCCGATTCATACAATTCAAAGATTGGCATAAAGAAGAGAATCTCAGCTTTCCAGTGCTGTATCACATAACATTCGCGGACTTTCAGAGGCTCCGGAATCAGTGCGGTTACGTCATCAAAATTTGACAACGCTGATTTGACGCTCGTCACTGTGTCTCCGGATAAACCAGACATGATACATTGATGCATTGTCCCTCCTCCATGCCCAGATTGGTTCAAACTCGCTATATAACAACCAATAAGCATAGGTTTCACTTTTGTTTGTGGACCAACACTGAGCTTTTTGAACAACACAGAATGAGAGATAGGCATACATTTATGCGCGGCTAAATAAAACGCAAAAAAAAAGTTTTGCATGAAATAGTTCTCATACTAAGTACTTTTGCATGCACAGCAGCACAGAAACATGACAAAACAGTGACACAGCAAAGACGAACTGCTGCTCTTGCTGTTTTCAAAAGACGCAAATGAAGATGCAGCTGTTTGTCTGCATTGCAGACAACCATATCCAAATCCATATCCACTGACAACCATATCCAAATCCATATCCACAGACAACCATATCCATGCTGGCACATAAAACCTAAGGATGTTCCATATTGAATCTAGTTTCGTTATGTAACTATTTATAGTATAGTAAATATTTATATCTATTTTTTACTGAGGATTTGCACCATGTTAATTTGGACTTTGACACATTATTTATTATTTTTTTATTTTTATTTGTTCATTGTAAGTGGTGTTGTTTATAGTAACTGAAAATATATTATTTGGAAAAAGTCAAATTTGCTTCACTGTTCTATTATTTTGTAACATTTGTAACATACCGTATACCGCGAAACCGTCAAACCGTGGTATTGTTTTAGACGATTATCATACCGTGAAAAATTCATACCGTTACAACCCTACTTTCAGCATATTTGGTGTGTTTTCTGTTTATTTCCGGTTGTGAATTGCATTATGGGATGTTGATCTCTGCTCTGTACATTTTTGATGTTGAAAATTCAACTCTACAGTTTAACAAAGTGACTGACATTTTAGTAGTTTGAAGTAATAACAGAAAATGTGCTGGCAGTTTATTACACGGTTTCTGTAGCGTAATATACAACACAAGCCCAGACAATATAGCACTTTACACTATTAAAACTCTTCATAAAAGTCACTTTTTCTAATTTTTTCATGGTTAAAAGTTGTTGGAAGACGGATTGAAGTCCCTTAATGCAATTCAAAAGCAGAAATAAATAGGAAAAAATAAAAACGTGAATCACAAAATACGGAAAACTGCTGCTGTAATATTGATGTCAATAAAAGATGCTGTGAAAAAAAAAAGATCTAGAGCACATTTCACAACAAGAGAATTAAATATCGTAGATTCTCACACACAAGCTTTGACTGGTGAACTTTCCTTATAGTATCCTTGAGGTAAGACACTTGAAGTGACAGTTCACCCAAAAAACGAAAATACAGCCATCATTTACTCATACTTTTCGTGTTTCAACCATATACGAGTTTCATTCTTCAACTATGGAATTTTCCCCTTCTCCAAATATGGATTTCCCCATTTAGAATTAGCAACAGAAACAAAAATGTGCGAAAATAAAACAAACTCAGTGTTTCAGTGGGCAGGGTGAAATGCAAGAGATTGGAGTAGCCTAAAGTTAGTTTTATATTCGCATATTCATTCATATTTGAACAGTGACAATTTGTGACATGTCCTAATATTGTTTACCAGGCTAACTTTAGATATACGGTCTGAAATCTCATGCAGGAATGATTTAAAAACAACATTAGCACTATTTAATTGACTGTGAACAATGTTGTAGCCTACTATAGTGATCAGCTGCTAATATGATTTCCCCATTTAGAGTTTGCAAGACTTTTCTGAAACTATTATTAAGGAGAAAGCCTGAATGTGTGAATATATAATCAACTTTACCAGGAGATTGGGGTAGCCTAAAGTTGCTTTTATACTCGCATTCATTCATATTTGAACAGGGGCAATTTGTGGCACGTCCTAATAATGTTTACAAAGCTAACTTTGAATATTCAGTCAGAAATCTGTAAGATTGACTTCAAAACAACATCAGCACAATTTAATTGACTGTAAACAAAGTTGATATTCATTGGGTGCTAATATGATTTAATATGAATACTTGTTCTTAAATGAGAAAGCCTGAATGTGCGAATATAAACCCAGCTTTACCTCAATATGGGGCAATACAGTAGGCAGGGCGAAATCCAGGAGGAAAAGGCGGAACTGGCTCTGGATCAACGCCAGAGAACTTCAGGAAACTTTCGCGGAGACTTCAACAATAAACTCGATGCTTTTAAGCACTTTTACATGTGATGAGAATCAGTGGAGCTCTTACCCGGACCAGGTTGCTGACAGCCGCCTGCACGGCCAACACAGGAGCGCTGAGGTCCGGGATGGCTTTCCCGTCCACCTCCCCCTCCTCGTGCATGATCACCAGATGGGAGATCTGCTGGGCCACCGGCTCCAGGATACTCTCGATCGTCTTCGTGTGGAAAACCGGCATGATGATCGCTCAGGTGATCGCAGACTCTCAGGGTAAATGTGTATCCAGACTCCACTATCCGTATCCGAGACTATCCCACTCCAGAACACACACCGACTCCCTCTACAACTAACTAACTACCGTGGGACGCGACTTCGAGTCTAGCGAATGAATCGTTCGTGTGAGTCGGTTCGCGAGTTGATTCATTCTTAAAACGAGTCATCAACACTGGCATTGATGTGAAGTGCTCATTGATTTGTTCTAGCAGTGCTCTTACACAGAGAGATTTGGGTCTGATTTGTTGGTGTTTATTCGATCTTATGTTACGAGTGACTTTTCTTCTTGTTTTAAAGATATTTTCTTTGGGTTATTTGACAATTCTAAAGAAAATTTTGGGAAAAGTGTATATAATTATTTACATTTTCTCTAAGGCAAGTTTCAAATTCATTCATTATTTTTCCCTTTGGCTTATTTTCTTTAATTATCAGGGGTTGCCAAAGTGGAATAAACCGCCAACTTAACATTTTACGCAGTGGATGCCCTTCCAGCCGCAACCCAGTACTGGGAAACACCCATACACACATTTACACACACTCATACACTACGGCCAATTTAGCTTATTTAATTCTTCTGTAGCTAATGTGTTTGGACTGGGGAATATTGGAGCACTCGGAGGAAACCCATGCTAACACAGGGAGAACATGCAAACTCCACACAGAAATGCCAACTGACCCAGCTGGGACTCAAACCAGCGACCTTCTTGCTGTGAGGCCACAGTGTTAACCACTGAGCCACTAAAACACTGAGTGGCTCAAAACATTTTTTTTTTGATCTATTCAGATTTGAACTCGACCAATATTTAGAAACTATTCAGAACTCTATTAGTCTAAAAGCAAGTCTTCCTTTGTGTCTCTTTAAGATTTAACTTCATTATATTAGTTATTTATTTATTTTTACCCTGGTGTTTGTTTGTTTCTGAGTATATATTTTTGTTCTGTTTTTAATTTAGTTGTCTTATTTGTCTCTGTGTATGTATTTGTGTTTGTTTTACCAATTCACAATAATAAAAAAAGAAACGAGTCATCAACTTTTTAATTTATTAATTTATTAACAAGTACCAGCATGTATGTTTCATTTCAGAACAGGATCCCTTTACATAGCTTAAATGATTAAATGAAAAATCTATTTAATAGGGTATAATTATCAACTTATATATATATATATATATATATATATATATATATATATATATATATATATATATATATATATATATATATATATATATATATATATATATATATATGTTTTTAACAAAAGTTACTGAATGCAAAATACATGTGTACAAACATTTTATGCACAATATTATAGGAGCATATATGAACCGTTTTAATTGCTTTTCTATTGTATTGTTAGACTTAGAAATCCCTTTTCCGAGTCATTAACTCAGTGAGAGACACAAACTGAAATTTATTCAATAATAAAGTGATAGTCCAGTCCAAAATGACAATTTCTGCCATCATTTACTTGCTTTAAAGCTTTATGAGTTTCTTTTTTTCTGTTAAACATGATACACTAACCGGCCACTTTATTAGGTACCCCTTATTGGTGCCAGGTTGGACCCCCTTTTGCCTTCAGAACTGCCTTAATCCCTCATGGCATAGATTCAACAAGCTACTGCAAATATTCCTCAGAGATTAAATAAAAAATAAATAGTTAAACCACATCCCCAAGATGCTCTATTGCAGTGGGTCTCAAAGTGGGGGTTGGGACCCCCCGACAATGAAGGGGGGGGGGGGGAGGGTCGCCTGGTGATTTCTAAAAATCTATTTATTTTTATTAAACCATAAGAATGACCATATTTTATCCATAACCTGCTGAAAAGAAAAAATATTCATTTATAGTTACTATATACTACTGTATATAGGTACTATAGTAGCTTGTAGTTACTAGTTCTATTGGATTGCAACCCCTAAGGTAATTACATTATTTTAAAGACACAGCAATAGCGTCAGATGCAGCAGATTGGTTTATAATACCAGGGTAAACTTTCTGGTCCATTTACAGCACTCACATACATAAAAAAAAAAAAAAAAATCAACGAACAAAATACTTAGGTCTATTGGAGTGTGTGTGCTATTGCATGCAAGGTTTCTGTATTCATAACCACCTTAGAAGATATTGGGGGTCGCGAGTCACTGGCATTGTTATTGAGGGGGTCGCGGGCTGAAAAGTTAAGGAACCCTGCTATAGTGGATTGAGTTCTGGTGACTGTGGAGGCTATTTCAAAGAAATGGAGACTCATCAGAGCAGGCAACGTTTCTCCAATCTTCTATTGTCCAGTTTTGGTGAGCCTGTGTGAATTGTAGCCTCAGTTTCCTGTTCTTAGCTGACAGGAGCGGCACCCGGTGTGGTCTTCTGCTGCTGTAGCCCATCCGCCTCAAGGTTGGACGTGTTGTAAGTTCAGAGATGCTCTTCTGCAGAGCTCGGTTGTAACGAGTGCTTATTTGAGTTACTGTTGCCTTGCTATCAGCTGGAACCAGTCTGGCCATTCTCCTCTGACCTCTGGTATCAAATACTCAGAGCAGCCCGTCTAGCACCAACAACCATGCCAAGTTCAAAGTCACTTAAATCCCCTTTCTTCCCCGTTCTGATGCTCTGTTTGAACTGCAGCAGATCGTCTTGACTATGTCTACATACATGCCTAAATGCATTGAGCTGCTGCCGTGTGATTGGATGATTACAAATTTGCGTTAACGAGCCGTTGGACAGGTGTACCTAATAAAGTGGCCGGTGAGTGTATGTTGATTCAATGATTGATTTCCACAGTATTTGTTTTTTCTAATGTAGAAGTCAAAGTTTAGGTTTTCAGCTTCTTTTTTTTTCAAAATATACTCTTTTGTGTTATTCAGAAAAAAAGAGTAAATTCACTTTTTTTTGAGTGAACTCTATTTTTAATGCTGAACAAATACTGCTTAAGTTATCAGTACCTGTTTTAATTACTAGTATAACTGTTTATAAATGATGACAACTTTATTTTAAGGTCACTATAGCGCTAGGTTTACTATTAATAAGTATTGCCAGTGGGTATTTATAAAGATATTGACCTACTTACATTTTAAAAATTGAATCAAATTAACCTGAGTAATTTTAACTTGAATTCTGTTTCATTGGAGAGAGTTTCACTTGTTAACATGACAAAACAGCTCGAAAAACTTCAGTTAGAAACATGATTAACTTCGTTAATTAAGTTATATTTAAATTAAAACATGCATTGTTCATTAATATTCACCAAATAACACCGTCTTTAAAAGAATCGTTTACCTCAAAAGAACCGTTTCTCTAAACCGGCTCTTTGAAGCGAACTGTTCAAAAGAATCGACTCGCGGTTTCCCACATCAAACTCAACCTAAACCTCCCTCATGACGCGTTTCTTTCTTCCACCAATAAAACCGCAACCGCTGGAGCGCCCGTGAATGTGATTGGCTCATACAGACGTCACTCTCCCTGACTCGCTCCGCCTATTGTCTTTGTAGAGTTTGCAGGAGCAAGTGAGTTCTTCCCAAATGACGTAACGCATTCTTATGCCCAAAAAAGGAGACGGTATTCTGCTGTTCTGAGGAGGAATTCCGAGTGGCGCGAACACTGAGCTTGGCACCGCCCCCTTCCAGCGCTATTTATGTTCTGATTTGACTATAATTTGTAGAAAGATCAGTCATAAAGAAAACAAATAAATCACTCACATCATTGTATGGGGCAATTCCATCTCTGGCTCCTCCACTAACTACCAAAAAAATAAAAAAATAAATAAAATAATAATAATAATAATAATAATAATAATAATAATAATAATAATAATACTGATGTTTTGCTCCTTACACTTTCTTTACACACCTGAAACTTGCCTATAGCACTTATTCATTGTTGCTCTTATAGTTGTGTAAATTGCTTCCTTGTCCTCATTTGTAAGTCGCTTTGGATAAAAGCGTCTGCTGATTAAATGTAAATGTAAATTTAACATGTCACCACAACATTTAATTTAATTTAATTTGGCATGGAACATTTATTATTTTATTTGATGATTTTGTTTATATTTTTATTGATTAATTAATCACTTTAATTTAATGTAATTGTTATTTGTTTGCTATTTTGGCATGGCATTGTGACAGTTTTTTTATTTTTCTTTATCTTGTTTGTTTTATTTATTGTTATTTTTACTTGGTTTGATAGCCGTATTGTATTTAATTTAATGTACTTATTTTATTTTTGCTACTATTATGTGGCTTCTCATGCAGGGTTTGTTTTTAAAATATTTAATATAAATACAATCAAATAATTTACTCAGATCATGTATGAACATGTAAGACCATTTCAAATAGATTATTCTGATAAAATAATTAAAGTTTAAATTAAATTAAAGTTTAAATTAAATTAAATTAAATTAAATTAAATTAAATTAAATTAAATTAAATTTAATTTAATTTAATTAAATTAATTTAATTTAATTTAATTTAATTTAATTTAATTTAATTTAATTTAATTTCTATCTTTCATTTTTTACTTTAATTTAATTTAAAAATAACTTATTAATTTTATTCTTGCTTGGCATGGCATTTATAACACTTATTATTTAATTTAATAATATATTTATTATGATTAAAAAAACATAATATTAGTTTAATTTGATTGAATTATATTAATTTGTTTGACATGAAAATTTGAATATTTAATATTTCATTTAATGATTTTGTTAATATTTTTAATTTTTAATTGATCACTTTAATTTAATTTAGTTGTTATAATTATAATTTTGTATAATTTAATTGAATCGCATTTATTGATTTTATTTTCTTAATTACATTTTATTTAATTTGTAAGTAACTTATTTATTTATTCATTATATTTTTGCTTGGCATGGCATTTGGAACACTTATTATTTAATTTAATATTCGATTATATGTTAATTATGATAAAAATAAACCATAATATTTGTTTAATTCGATTTAATTTAAATTAATTTGCTTGACATTAAATTTGTAATAGTTAATATTTTATTTAATGATTTTAGTTATATGTTTATTTATTAATTTAATTTAATTTAATTTAATTTAATTCAATTCAATTCAATTCAATTCAATTCAATTTAATTTAATTTAATTTAATTTAATTTAATTTAATTTAATTTAATTTAATTTAAGTAATATTTTGGCATGGCATTGGGACAATTTTATTTTGTTTTTCTTTATTTTATCTTGTTTGTTTTGTTTATTGTTATTTTTTCTTGGTTTGATATGTAGCTGTATTGTACTTGATTTAAATATGTTTATTTTATTGTTGGTACTATTTTGTGGCTTTTCATGCAGGGCTTGTTTTTAAAATATTTAATAGAAATACAATCAAATCATTAATTTAAATTAAGACCATCTCATATAGATTACTCTGATAAAAATAAACCAGAACATTAGTTTAATCTAATTTAGTTTCTTTATTATTTTACATGTAATTTTTTTTTTAAATTTGTAAATAACTTATACATTTATTAATTTTATTTTTGCCTGGCATGGCAGTTGGAACACTTATTATTTCATTTAATAATAGATTATATATTTATTATGATACAAATAAACCATAATATTTGTTTAATTTGATTTTAATTCATTTGCTTGAAATGAAATTTGAAATATTTAATTTTATAATTTTGTCTATCTTTTTATTAATTTAATTTAATTGCTAATTTGTTTGCTATTTTGGAATGACATTGAGACATTTTTATAAATTTTTTCTTTATAGTTTTATTTATTGCTAGTTTCACTTGATATAATTTGCAGCTGTATTATATTTAATTTAACTGGGTTTTATTTATTTTGCTAGTATTTCTTGGCTTTGCGTGAAGGGCTTGTTTTTAAAATATTTGATTTATTTTAAGCTGCATAATTTAATTAACTCTTTTGTGCTTAAGATTAGTTTAAGTTTTGTTTTATTTTAATCATAAAAAAGTAAACGAATAAAAATGTAAAGTACCAATTAAAACATGATTGAATTAATAATTTACATTACAATATAGTCAAAGCTAAATTTGAAACATGTCATTATGTTTTGGCATCTGAAATAAATGTTTTAATTATAAGTAATTTGATAAAGTATCTGTTGAACGTTTAAATGCAATAAATTCAGTGTATAAAAACATGATGCTGTAATAAAGATTGTGTTTAAATTCATAATCATACAGGATTCAGCCTTCAGTGAACATCAGCATCTCATCAGTGTGATCAAACCCAAATTATAATGTGAATTTGTGTGTGAGTGTATGTGTCTGTCTGTCTGTGTGAGTGTGTGTGTGTGTGTGTGTGTGTGCAGCTGAAGAATGTGCCCAGCAGACCCTCAGCAGCTGCATGACCCAATATGGAGAAGAGTTGAGGGAGAATTGAGGAAGTAGATCAGAAGCTCAGAGTAAACACACTCCGGCCTGTGTGTGTGTGTGTGTGTGTACTGGTATGCAATGCACTCATTGGGTCTTGTGTTTTGATGGGGACCTAATTTTGAGATAAAATGAGGTTTATCCTAACCCTAAATATCCCTATAATCAATAATAATAACCAGAGACATTTTTGATATGCATAAAATCTGCTTATTTTTTATGTTTTGCAAGAAAAACTTAGAAATAACGACTATAGAGTTACTAAAACTGAACATGGAAGATTATATTTAAAGGTGACTGATTTTTCTTTCTTTTTTTCAGTAAAGTTTAACCGATATGTATATATACACTCACCGGCCACTTTATTAGGTACACCTTACTAGTATCGGGTTGGACCCCCTTTTGCCTTCAGAACTGCTTTAATCCTTCGTGTCAGATTCAACAAGGCACTGGAAATATTCCTCAGAGATTTTGCTCCATATTGACATGATAGCATGACACAGTTGCTGCAGATTTGTCGGCTGCACATCCATGATGCCAATCTCCCGTTCCACCACATCCCAAAGCTGCTCTATTGGATTGAGGCCTGGTGACTGTGGAGGCCATTTGATTGCAGTGAACTCATTGTCATGTTCAAGATGAGATGATTCGCATTTTATGACATGGTGTGTTATCCTGCTGGAAGTAGCCATTAGAAGATGGAGACACTGTGCTCATAAAGGGATGGACATGGTCAGCAGCAATACTCAGGTAGGCTGTGGCGTTCAACTGGGCCCAAAGTGTGTCAAGAAAATCTCCCCCACACCATTACACCACCACCACCAGCCTATAGTGTTGATGCAAGGCAGGATGATCCATGCTTTCATGTTGATGCCAAATTCTGACCCGAGCATCCGAATGTGTCAGCACAAATGGAGACTCATCAGAGCAGGCAACGTTTCTCCAATCTTCTATTGCCCAGTTTTGGTGAGTCTGTGTGAATTGTAGCCTCAGTTTCCTGTTCTTAGCTGACAGGAGCGGCACCCGGTGTGCTCTTCTGCTGCTGTAGCCCATCCGCCTCAAGGTTGGACGTGTTGTGGGTTCAGAGATTCGGTTGTAACGAGTGCTTATTTGAGTTACTGTTGCCTTTCTATCAGCTGGAACCAGTCTGGCCATTCTCCTCTGACCATCAACAAGGCATTTGCGCCAACAGGACTGCCGCTCACTGGATATTTCCTCTTTGTCAGATCATTCTCTGTAAACCCTAGAGATGGTTGTGCTTGAACATCCCAGTAGATCAGCAGTTTCTGAAATACTCAGAGCAGCCCGTCTAACACCAACAACCAGATTAATTACTCACAGTGTATACAATAAGCTCATAACACCTTTTGGAGCAGCTGAACTCCTTATAAGAGCCTAAAAACAAAAGATTCTCAGTTATGTCATAGCCAGGCATGATTCTGTGAAACCGAAACTATTTCTAGACATTACTTCACACATTCTGTTATTTCCGTTTAAACAGCTTTGATAGTTTCAGGAAACGTCACACAGCTTTTGGTCGGTGATGTCATTCAGTTCCTGTGTTGTTTATCTACCTCACTGGTTTACTATGATGACCTCTAGTGCCTACATTAGTATGAGGCTGAGAATTAAATGCGAAGTGTTGACTATAAACGAACCCTGTGTATATTCAGTATGAATTCACACTGCCGTCTAGTGGCCATCCATATACAAACTCACTGTAATTTGATTCCTTTTAACTAGGGGTGCCCAAACTTTTTCTTTTTCTTATGAAGGGCCAAAACCAAACAAATTCACCATGGATAATTTCTCAATTTATTTGTTAATATACTGAATTATTTATTTATTATTTAAAGTAACTAGAAAACGTTGTGTTAAATCATTTAATGCAGTATAATGTTTAGCATTTTATAATGCACTGATTACAGTGACGAGGCAGTGGCGCAGTAGGTAGTGCTGTCGCCTCACAGCAAGAAGGTCGCTGGTTCAAACCTCGGCTTAGTTGGCGTTTCTGGAGTTTGCATGTTCTCCCTGCCTTTGCGTGGGTTTCCTCCGGGTGCTCCGGTTTCCCCACAGTCCAAAGACATGCAGTAAAGGTGAATTGAGTAGGCTAAATTGTCCGTAGTGTATGTGTGAATGTGTGTGGATGTTTCCCAGAGATGGGTTGCAGCTGGAAGGGCATCCGCTGCATAAAAACTTGCTGAATAAGTTGGCGGTTCATTCCGCTGTGGTGACCCCGGCTTAATAAAGGGACTAAGCCGACAAGAAAATGAATGAATGATTACAGTGAAAGGATACTCTCATTTACAGCACAATGGAGCTGAAAACACTAGTCGACCTGCTCCTGTCTTTGCCTTGATTTGCTCGCTGAAGTCTTGTGCGTTGCTTTTGTCAGTGACTGTATTTACATTTTAAAAGTCTGATTTTCATTTACAACATTCATTCAGTTTCCTTCAGCTTATTCCCTTCCCAGGTAGCAAATAATTCTGGCCCAGATTTGGCATAAAGCAGGCACAGCAGGCCTTCGTCTGGCATGCAACCAAACATGGCCCAGGTTTGGGTGAGGTGGCACCGTCTTACAGGCGGCACTCAAGACTTGGGCCAGATATCAAATGTAGTATTTGGCCCAGATGTTAAAAGTGTATATGTGGGTCACGTAAGCCTGTCCTGACCCACTTCTAAAATACATTGAAACTATTTTTGAGTACAGAAATAATTCTATTAATCAGGTCGCTTCATGGAAAAGCACAGCCAAAGCGAAATGCTTCAAGGGTTTATAAAAACATTGCAGTCATGACACACCAACATATCTGGCCCAGTTCAGGCCCAGTTATGGGTTATCAACTTGGCTGAGACTTGGCCCAGATATGCTCCATGTTTGCCTCTTGTATGGAAGCCAGACTTGGTCCAGTCATGAGCTGTAAGTCACTGCGGCATGTGAGCAAATGCTGATGGTGTGGGCCAGAGAAATTTTGCTATGGGTGTTTATTCATCAGGGATCTCCACAGCGGAATGAACCGCCAACTATTCCAGCATATGTTTTTACACAGCGGATGCCCCTCCACTGGGAAACATTCATACACAGTCATACACCACGGACAATTTAGTTTATTCAACTCGTCTATAGCGCATGTGTTTGGACTGTGGGGGAAACCGGAGCACCCGGAAAAATAAACACAAATATTTATAACAAAAAAAAAAAACTAGAAGTCTTTAAACTAATAATGTAAACAAAATAAAGAAGTTATAATATTGTTCAGTGTTTCTACATGAAGCTGCAGAGAGAGATTAATACTGAGTGACATCATCAGTGCTTTAAACTGACTCACCATCTGGACTGAACACGCACGCACGCACGCACACACACACGCACACACACACGCGCACACACACGCGCACACACACACACACACACGCACGCACGCACGCACGCACGCACGCACGCACGCACACACACACGCGCACACACACACACACGCACGCACGCACGCACGCACGCACGCACGCACGCACGCACACACACACACACACACACACACACACACACAAAGTTGCTACTGTGATCATACTGACATTTACACACTCTTTCCCCATTGGTAAATCACTGCAGCAGTTGTGTGTAAAGTTCAGTGATTCTATGTTCAGTACGAGTATGTGTGTGTGTTTGTGTATGTGTGTTTTTGTGACATATCAGGACACAAATCTGTATAATGACATAGGTATGACACGGGTATTACAAAAGGGAGGTGAAATATGAGGATATTGGTGACGTCCTCATTTCTCAAAATGCTTATAAATCCTACAGGATGAGTTTAATCAGAGAGTAAAGCTGCACACAGTCTCCTGTCCTCTTGGACAGTATAATATGAATGGAAACCTATGTAATGTCCCCACTTTTCACAAAAACAAACGTGTGTGTGTGTGTGTTTTATTAATTTTGCTTCAGCTTAGTCCCTTATTTATCAGGGGTCGCCACAGCAGAATGAACCGTCAAATATTCCGGAATATGTTTTACGCAGTGGATGCCCTTCCAGCCACTACCCATACATGGAATTATACTCAGGGTGTGTGTGTGTGTGTTTAGGTGTTCATGGATTAAATGTAGCGCTGGAAGAGATTAAACAGGCAGAAGCATGTTAGATGTGCTTAAAAAGCTCAAGACAATCTTTGTCTCTGTGATACACACACACACACACAGATTCACTTATAACACGTAAGACCTGTTCACACTCTAATGGGTCAAAATGACTCTAAAGACTACACTCACTGGCCACTTTATTAGGTACACCTTACTAGTACTGGGTTGGACCGCCTTTTGTCTTCAGAACCGCTTTAATTCTTCGTGGCAGAGATTCACCAAGATACTGGAACCAGTCAGCTGGTTCAGCTATCAGCTGGAACCAGTCTGGCCATTCTCCTCTGACCTCTGGCATCAACAAGGCATTTGCGCCCACAGAACTGCCGCTCACTGGATATTATCTATTTGTCAGACCCTTCTCTGTAAACCCCTGGAGATGCTTGTGCGTGAAAATCCCAGTAGATCAGCAGTTTCTGAAATACTCAGAGCAGCCCGTCTGGCACCAACAACCATGCCACGTTCAAAGTCACCTAAATACTCTTTCTTCCCCATTCTGATGCTCGCTTTGAACTGCAGCAGATCATCTTGACCATGTCTACATGCCTAAATGCATTGAGCTGCTGCCATGTGATTGGCTGATTACAAATTTGCGTTAACGAGCAGTTGGACAGGTGTACCTAATAAAGTGGCCAGTGAGTGCCAAACTCCCTCTATCTTAACTATCAAGGCCTCCCAATCATCCCCATCCACTGAATTGGTTCTATCACTGTCTCTTCACTCCCCCTATAGCTGGTGTGTGGTGAAGCACTGGCACTGTTGTGGAGTGTGGAGCTGCACACTGGTGGTGGTGTAGAGAGACCCCCCTCCCCCCTCATGATTATGAAGCACTTTGGGTGTATGGCCATACACAATAAATGCGCTATATATATAAACATTGCTTACTTACTAAAAATACACACGTCACTTGCATTGAATATGCTTTCTTTGTGTAGAAAATAACTTCTGTGGGGCTACAAAATATATTGAAAAGGTATTTAAAAATGTTTATTGGCCTGTTTCTGACTTGGCCAGTGTCATTGTATGTAGTTACACAACAAAAGAAAATTAAAATAGACAAAAGAGAAACGTCTACAAAGTTACGCTGTACAGTTTAAAAACAATGGAAACTAACACTTTCTAAATAATACTTACTAAAACTTATTGCTGCTTTCAACACATGCAATACAGTACTGACTAGCAGATTATAGGTAACTGATCTACAGTAAATGAACTACAATGAGATGGCAGAGCATATACAGCTAAAGTCAGAATTATGCCCCTCCTTTTTTCTATTATTTCTCAAATGATGTTGAACAGATTCAGAAATTTTTCACAGTATTTCCTATAATATTTTTTCTTCTTCAGAGAGTCTTATTTGTTTTATTTCGGCTAGAATAAAAGCAGTTTTAATTCTCTTAAAGCCATTTTAAGGTCAATATTATTCGCCCCTTAAGCAATATTAGTTTTGGATTGTCTCCAGAAAAAAACACTGCTATACAATGACTTGCCTAATTACCCTAACTTTACCCTAATTAACCTAGTGAAGCCTTTAAATGTCACTTTCAGCTGAATACTAGTACTTTTAAGAATATCTAGTCTAATATTATGTGCTGTCATCATGGTAAAGTGTTGAAAAAACCTTCTCTCTGTTAAACAGAAATTGGGTAAAAACATACAGAGGGGCTAATAATTCAGACGTTAACTGTGTGTGTGGGTGTGATCATGAGAGTGAGGTCAGGCCGCTCTTCTCCAGGATCCAGTGGTAGTAGTTGCTGACTTTGGCATAAACACCAGGCCGAAACGCTCTGGAGCATCCTTCACCCCAGCTGACCACACCGAAGAGAAACACTCGGTCCTGGGCACGACAGACCAGCGGCCCGCCAGAGTCACCCTGAACACAACACAACACACAGACTTTCACATTTACTCCACATTTACCACAACTTCCTCAGCATTATTTTTCCACACATACTTTTCAGTAATTTTCCAGTTAAAGTTTTAAAGTCACCATTGAAATCTAAATTTAGTCTTCTTATTTGTATGTGTATACAGTAGTGCTTGTTATAAACGATGTATCTGCACACTTCATTATTTATTAAAAATACATTTTCAGTTATCAGTCCTTTAGGGCGGGGTTATCAGTCCTTTAGGGTGGAGCTATCAGTCTTTTAGGGCAAGGCTATCAGTATTTTAATGCGGGGATGTCAGTCTTTTTGGGTGGAGCTATCAGTTTTCTAGGGCGGAGTTATCAGTCCTTTAGGGCGGAGCTATCAGTCATTTTGGGTGGGGCTTTCAGTCCTTTAGGGCAGGGCTATCAGTTCTTTAGGGAGGAGCTATAAGTCATTTAGGGCGGAGTTATCAGTCTTTTAGGGGGCAGGGCAATTAGTCCTTTAGGGCGGGGCTATTAGTCTTTTAGAGCAGAGCAATCAGTCCTTTAGGGCGGGTCTATCAGTCATTTAGGGTGGAGCTATCAGTCTTTTAGGGCAAGTCTATCAGTCATTTAATGCGGGGATGTCAGTCTTTTTGGGTAGAGCTATCAGTCCTCTAGGGCGGAGTTATCAGTCCTTTAGGGCGGAGCTATCAGTCATTTCGGGTGGGGCTTTAAGTCCTTTAGGGCAGGGCTATCAGTTCTTTAGGGAGGAGCTATCAGTCATTTAGGGCGGAGTTATCAGTCTTTTAGGGGGCAGGGCAATTAGTCCTTTAGGGCGGGGCTATCAGTCTTTTAGAGCGGAGCAATCAGTCCTTTAGGGCGGGTCTATTAGTCGTTCAGGGCGGAGCTATCAGTCTTTTAGGGCAAGGCTATCAGTCATTTAATGCGGGGATATCAGTCTTTTAGGGCAGACCTATCAGTCCTCTAGGGCGGAGTTATCAGTCCTTTATGGCGGAGCTATCAGTCCTTTAGGGCAGGGCTATCAGTCCTTTAGGGAGGAGCTATCAGTCATTTAAGGCGGAGTTATCAGTCTTTTAGGGGGCAGGGCTATTAGTCCTTTAGGGCGGGGATATCAGCCTTTTTGGGTAGAGGTATCAGTCCCCTAGGGCGGAGTTATCAGTCCTTTAGGGCGGAGCTATCTGTCATTTTGGGTGGGGCTATTAGTCTTTTAGGGCAGGTCTATCAGTCCTTTAGGGAGAAGCTATCAGTCCTTTATGTAGGAGCTAACAGTCATTTAGGGCGGAGAAATCAGTCTTTTAGGGGGCAGGGCTATCAGTCCTTTAGGGAGGGGCTATCGGTCAAATAGGATGGGGTTATCAGTCATTTAGAGCAGGGCTATCAATCATTTAGGGCGGAGCTATCAGTCCTTTAGGGCGGGGCTATCAGTCCTTTAGGACAGGACTATCAGTCCTTTACGGTGGAGTGATCAGTCCTTTAGGGCGGAGCAGTCATTCCTTTAGGGTGGGGCTTTCCGTACTTTAGGGGCGGAGCTGGCATTTATTTAGGGCGGAACTATCAGTCCTTTAGGGCGGAACTATCAGTCCCATCAGTGAGTGTCTAATTTCTGTTCTGAACTTGTCCATTCATCAACCTTTCCTTATTTTGTTAGCATCACCCATCTTTCAACAATCCATTTGGTTCTCAAAGAACGAATTCATGCACCGCCTACATTGTTTTGTGGATCAAGTGGCTGTACATCATGATGGGCAAAAAATAAAATCTTATCTTCTGTTTCATGGTGACTTTAAGTAAAAGTGAAACCATCAATAAAAAGACTGACCGCCTTCACGTTTACAAATATGCTGCTTACAGCTCACTTCGACTTAATGATGGCAGAATTTATTGGTATTTTGGAATGGGAGTGTGAATGGTGCTTTTTAGGAGAAAGAACGTAATGTCCTTGCCAGTGTGTGTTAATTTACTATATCTAGAAATTTTACTATGTGAAAGGGGCTATTGATTATTGGTGTTCATCCTTCATCAAACTATCTTTGCTTGTGTTCAGCAGAAAAAGTCTTGAGTGTGAGTAAACGATGGTCAGTTGTTCATTTGTTTGGTGGTCATCCTCACCTTACAGGCGTCTGAGCTCCAGTCTGGGCTGCCGGCACACAGCATGTTCTCGGTGATCATGTTGCCATAATACTCTTTACTCGAACACAAATCCTGAGACAAAATCTTGACCTGTGCTTCTTTGAGATACTGAGAGTAAAACCACGACCCTACATGAAAAAACACATAAACTTAACCTGTACTCAATGCAGCCAACGTAACACTCAATGCAAAAAAAACAAACAAATCCAATGCACACTCAACATAGTCATAAACTAAATAGACACCCAACACATGCACGGTCAAAGCAAACTCAACATAAACTCAATGGACACTCAACATGCAAAGCAAACTCAATTTGAACTCAATGCACAGTCAACACACAGGCCTTGCACAAAGCAAAGTCAATGCAAAGTCATCACAGTCAACACACAAATCAAACTCAATGCACAGTCAAAACAAACTCAACGTAAACTCAATGCACACTCAACACACAAAGCAACTCGATATGAACTCAATGCACACTCGACACACACTCAACACACAAAGCAAACTCAATATGAACTTAATGCACACTCGACACACACTCAACACACACAGCAAACTCAATGCAGAGTCAAAGCAAAGTCAACATAAGCTCAATGCACAGTCAACACTAGGATTGATAGATGATAGTATCGTGTATCGACAATAAGAAAAGATATCGCCAAGAGCTGAGACTTATGATGATTTTAAAGACGATATTTACCTTGTTTCGCATTAATGTACCTATTACATGTTCTAATTATATTATTGAATAAAATAAAGAGTATTTTTATTTTTAATCATCATTAATATTAGAAGAACTACAAATAATTTGACAGCGGCTGGAAGGGCATCTGCTGCGTAAAAACGTGCTGGATAAGTTGGCGGATCATTCCGCTGTGGTGACCCTGGATTAATAAAGGGACTAAGCCGAAAAAAAATGAATAAATGAATGAATGAATAACAAAACTAGATTTAATTAACAGACGAGTTAAATAAAAAGAAAATGAAAGAGCTGAAACCAGCTTAAATGCACAGTCCAAAGACAATCAGCAAATAAAGCAAACTCAATGCACACTCAAAATACAAAGAAAACTCACTGTAAACTCAATGCACACTTAACATAAAGTCAACACACACAGCAAACTCAATATAAACTCAATGCACACTCGAGACACACACACTCAACTCAAAAAGCAACTCGATATGAACTCAATGCACACTCAACACACACTCAACACACAAAGCAAACTCGATATGAACTCAATGCACACTCGACACACACTCAACACACAAAGCAAACTCAATATGAACTCAATGCACACTCAACACACACTCAACACACAAATCAAACTCAATATAAACTCAATGCACACTCAACACACACTCAACACACAAATCAAACTCAATATAAACTCAATGCACACTCGACACACACTCAACACACAAAGCAAACTCAATGCACACTCGACACACACTCAACACACAAAGCAAACTCAATGCACACTCGACACACACTCAACACACAAAGCAAACTCAATGCACACTCGACACACACTCAACACACAAAGCAAACTCAATGCACACTCGACACACACTCAACACACAAAGCAAACTCAATGCACACTCGACACACACTCAACACACAAAGCAAACTCAATGCACACTTGACACACACACAACATACAAAGCAAACTCAATGCACACTTGACACACACACAACATACAAAGCAAACTTAATGCACACTCGAAACACACACAACACACAAAGCAAACTCAATGCACACTCGACACACACTCAACACACAAAGCAACTCAATATGAACTCAATGCACACTCAACACACACTCAACACACAAAGCAAACTCGATATGAACTCAATGCACACTCGACACACACTCAACACACAAAGCAAACTCAAT
The DNA here is from genome assembly GCF_052040795.2 of Danio rerio. Lineage (NCBI taxonomy): Eukaryota > Metazoa > Chordata > Actinopteri > Cypriniformes > Danionidae > Danio > Danio rerio. The sequence goes on along the minus strand of NC_141032.1, from coordinate 49,193,977 downwards.
GCACACTTGACACACACACAACACACAAAGCAAACTTAATGCACACTCGACACACACTCAACATACAAAGGAAACTCAATGCACACTCGACACACACACAAAGCAAACTCAATATGAACTCAATGCACACTCAACACACACACAACACACAAACTCAATATGAACTCAATGCACACTCGACACACACTCAACACACAAAGCAAACTCAATGCACACTTGACACACACACAACACACAAAGCAAACTCAATGCACACTCGACACACACTCAACACACAAAGCAAACTCAATGCACACTCGACACACACTCAACACACAAAGCAAACTCAATATGAACTCAATGCACACTCAACACACACTCAACACACAAAGCAAACTCAATGCAAACTCAACACACACACAACATACAAAGCAAACTTAATGCACACTCGAAACACACACAACATACAAAGCAAACTTAATGCACACTCGACACACACTCAACACACAAAGCAAACTCGATATGAACTCAATGCACACTCGACACACACACACTCAACACACAAAGCAAACTCAATGCACACTCGACACACACTCAACACACAAAGCAACTCAATATGAACTCAATGCACACTCGACACACACTCAACACACACAGCAAACTCAATGCACACTCGACACACACTCAACACACACAGCAAACTCAATGCACACTTGACACACACTCAACACACACAGCAAACTCAATGCACACTCGACACACACTCAACACACACAGCAAACTCAATGCACACTTGACACACACACAACACACAAAGCAAACTCAATGCACACTCGACACACACTCAACACACACAGCAAACTCAATGCACACTTGACACACACACAACACACAAAGCAAACTCAATGCACACTCGACACACACTCAACACACAAAGGAAACTCAATGCACACTCGACACACACACAAAGCAAACTCAATATGAACTCAATGCACACTCGACACACACTCAACACACAAAGCAAACTCAATATGAACTCAATGCACACTCGACACACACTCAACACACAAAGCAAACTCAATATGAACTCAATGCACACTCGACACACACTCAACACACAAAGCAAACTCAATATGAACTCAATGCACACTCGACACACACTCAACACACAAAGCAAACTCGATATGAACTCAATGCACACTCGACTCACACACACAACACACAAAGCAAACTCAATGCACACTCGACACACACTCAACACACAAAGGAAACTCAATGCACACTCGACACACACACAAAGCAAACTCAATATGAACTCAATGCACACTCAACACACACTCAACACACAAAGCAAACTCGATATGAACTCAATGCACACTCAACACACACTCAACACACAAAGCAAACTCAATATGAACTCAATGCACACTCAACACACACTCAACACACAAAGCAAACTCGATATGAACTCAATGCACACTCAACACACACTCAACACACAAAGCAAACTCGATATGAACTCAATGCACACTCAACACACACACAACACACAAAGCAAACTCGATATGAACTCAATGCACACTCGACACACACTCAACACACAAAGCAAACTCGATATGAACTCAATGCACACTCAACACACACTCAACACACAAAGCAAACTCAATATGAACTCAATGCACACTCAACACACACTCAACACACAAAGCAAACTCGATATGAACTCAATGCACACTCGACACACACACAAAGCAAACTCGATATGAACTCAATGCACACTCGACACACACACAACACACAAAGCAAACTCAATGCACACTCGACACACACTCAACACACAAAGGAAACTCAATATGAACTCAATGCACACTCAACACACACACAACACACAAAGCAAACTCAATATGAACTCAATGCACACTCGACACACACTCAACACACAAACTCAATATGAACTCAATGCACACTCGACACACACTCAACACACAAAGCAAACTCAATATGAACTCAATGCACACTCGACACACACTCAACACACAAAGCAAACTCAATGCACACTTGACACACACTCAACACACAAAGCAAACTCAATGCACACTCGACACACACTCAACACACAAAGGAAACTCAATGCACACTCGACACACACACAACACACAAAGCAAACTCAATATGAACTCAATGCACACTCAACACACACACAACACACAAACTCAATATGAACTCAATGCACACTCGACACACACTCAACACACAAAGCAAACTCAATGCACACTCGACACACACTCAACACACAAAGGAAACTCAATGCACACTCGACACACACTCAACACACAAAGCAAACTCAATGCACACTCGACACACACTCAACACAAAGCAAACTCAATGCACACTCGACACACACACAACACACAAAGCAAACTCAATGCACACTCGACACACACTCAACACAAAGCAAACTCAATGCACACTCGACACAAACTCAACACACAAAGCAAACTCAATGCACACTCGACACACACTCAACACACAAAGCAAACTCAATGCACACTCGACACACACTCAACACACAAAGCAAACTCAATGCACACTCGACACACACTCAACACACAAAGCAAACTCAATGCACACTCGACACACACTCAACACAAAGCAAACTCAATGCACAGTCAAAAAGCAATGTCAAACTCAATGCACACTAAACATTCAGTCAATGCACCAAGCAAACTCATTTCACACTCAAAGAACGCTGTTGTACCTTCATGTTCTCTGCCGTATCCCGTCACCGTACAGGACGTCCCATCACTGAGCGACACGTTGGGTCCAGGAATGCAGACGGTCTTCACCGAACTCGACTCTTTAGCACAGCGGCCATCAGAACCACGAATCTTCAACAGAGCTGAACACACAGCAGAGACTTCACACACATCCTGATGACTATCATGATTAATTAAGCTGGTCTCAGCAGAAGATTTATGGAAGAATTTTTATTTTTATGCTTAATTTACATCAGGGGTGTCCAAACTCAGTCCTGGAGTGCCGGTGTCCTGCTGAGTTTAGCTCCAACTTGCTTCAACACACCTGCTAGGAGGTTTCTAGTAAATCGGTCACACTTTATTTAAGTTCGTTTATTGAATTTAAGTTACATTGCATCTAACTTAAATTTTAGTCTACATTCCTACACTCACCTATGGTCATGAGCTTTGGGTCATGACCGAAAGGACAAGATCTCAAATACAAGCAGCCTAAATGAGTTTCCTTCTCAGGGTGGCAGGGCGCACTCTTATGAATAGGGTGAGGAGCTCGGACACCCGAGAGGAGCTCACATTGAGAGAAGTCAGCTGAGGTGGCTTGGGCATCTATTTCGGATGCCTCCTGGACACCTACCTAGGGAGGTGTTCCAGGCATGTCCCACCGGGAGGAGGCCTCGGGGAAGACCCAGGACACGCTGGAGGGACTATGTCTCTCGAATGGCCTGGGAACGCCTCGGTATCCCCCCGGAGGAGCTGGATGAAGTGTCTGGGGAGAGGGGAGTCTGGGGTTCTCTTCTAAGACTGCTGCCCCCGAGACCCGGCCCCCGAAAAAGCGGCAGAAAATGAATGAATGAATGAATGAATAAATGCATCTACATGCCAACTATTCTCATTAGATTATAAGTAGACTGTTAGGTAAGGGTTGAGGGTAGTGTAAGTTGACATGAACTAGCAAAGTTTCTTATAGTCACCCAGGTAGCAAATAATTCTGGCCCAGATTTGGCATAAAGCTGGCACAGCAGGCATTCATCCGGCACTGGCATGCAGCATGTGAACCAAACCTGGCCCAGGTTTGGGTGAGGTGGCACCGTCTTACAGGCGGCACTCAAGACTTGGGCCAGATATCAAATGTTGTATTCGGCCCAGATGTTAAAAGTGTATATGTGGGCCACGTAAGCCTGTCCTGACCCACTTCTAAAATACATTGAAACTATTTTTGAGTACAGAAATAATTCTATTAATCAGGTCGCTTCATGGAAAAGCACAGCCATAAAGCGAAATGCTTCAAGGGTTTATAAAAACATTGCAGTCATGACACACCAACATATCTGCCCCAGTTCAGGCCCAGTTATGGGTTATCAACTTGGCTGAGACTTGGCCCAGATATGCTCCATGTTTGCCTCTTGTATGGAAGCCAGACTTGGTCCAGTCATGTGCCGTAATTCACTGCGGCATGTGGCCCAAGCAAATGCTCATGATGTGGGCCAGATCTGGGCCAGAGAAATTTTGCTATGGGGGTAATTAAATGTCTGTTGAAGGAGCAGTATCAGCAGATATTAAGCAGACAGTGTACTAGTAATCAAATGGATCATCAAAATAAAGTGTTACCAGTATATCTACTAAGAGCTTGATTAGCTGGTTCAGGTGTGTTTGATTAAGGGTTGGAGCGAAACTCTCCAGGACACCGGCCCTCCAGGTACTGAGGCTGCGTCCGAAACCGCCTACTACATAGTAGGTACTGCATTTAAATTTAAACGTACTACTCGTCCGTTAGAAAAGTACGTTCTATACAGTATGAATGTGAAAAGTATGAATGGAATTTGGACGTACTACATCCGCCATTTTGTCATGGTCACGTGACCTACCTGTGTCAGTTGCGTCGCTTTACTTCCATTTATGAATTCGCTCGCGGGGCATCATGGGATAGAGCAGCATGCATGGGATGCGCACTCCGGAATCTCGCCGGAAGTAGTAAGTCATCCGGGTACTTCTCACATACTGATTTTCGAATTCTATGAATTCGGACACACTACTCGGCTCGCATACTGATTTTAGCGTACTGTATAGTATGGAAGTATGCGGTTTCGGACGCAGCCTGAGTTTGGACACGCCTGACTCACATTATTAACATTTTTGATTTAGAACTATTTACAGAAAAGCCTGAGATTCACCCATACACGTTAAAAAGTGAAATGAAATACAATGGAATAACAGGGAACTGTATGAAGGATATGACACTCTGAGGTAGACTATTATAAAAACACCTATAGTGGTATAATTGGTACAAAATCAGGATTGAACATTTCTGATCGAGTCTCACAATGATTTGACCCAATATGTATCATTCATTCATTAATTTTCCTTCGGCTTAGTGATTTATTTATCAGTGGTCGCCACAGCGCAATGAACCGCTAGCTATTCAGGCATATGTTTTACACAGCGGATGCTTAGTAGTGCCAGTTTAGTTAATTAAATCCCCTACAGCACATGTGTTTGGACTGTGGGGGAAACCGGAACACCCGGAGGAAACTTACATCAACTTATGAGAACATGCAAACTCCACACAGAAACGCCAACTGACTAGTGATGGGTCGTTCATGAACGATTCGTTCATTTTGAACGAATCTTCAATATGACTCGGGAACTACGAGTCCTCTCAGGGAGTGATTCGTTCATCCGCGCGTGCGCACATTTGTGCAGGTGGTATCGTTCATTTCAAGTCTTTTGAGTCGTTCATCGAGAAAGGTAGAAGCCAATCATTTGCGTTCAGAACCGGAAAAAGAATTGATCCGTTCATCTCTCGAGTCCTCTATCGGGTTTGAGTCATTGTGTCACGTGATGAACGAACGACTCAAGAACCAGAAGACTCGAAAGATAAACTAATTATCATGACTCCTATCGACTCAGACTGTGTACATTGGTTAAGATTATATGTGACTGTCAGTGTAACGTGAACGAACCACTGTCATATGAAGACATGAAGAGGTGAGCTGAGCAAAGAGACAACAAAACCTTCATAAACAAAAGAGCAGGTAAACATTGAATTATTATTTTCTCCTTCTTATAGGATCCTATTAATGACTTATTTGTCATGTGATCAACCTTTTGGGCTAGTTGTAGATGTGTTTGGATTCGCAACATTTTAATAATATTTTGGCAAATTGAACCAAATGAACGAAATAACTCAAAAAAAGATTCGTTCATCTCGATGAACGAGACTCAAAGGTGCAAGTCAGTAATATGATTCGAACTTCCCATCACTACAACTGACCCAGCAGGTACTCGAACCAGCGATTTTCTTGCTGTGAGGCCACAGTGCTAAGCCCTGAGCCACCGTGTCACCTCCAATTTGTATAGTTTTCAGAAATATTTAATGATTATGCAATTCACCTTTTACCGAAAGTTAATTATATAGGTTATGGCATATCTGAGGTTGAGTTAGTTCTTTAGTTTAGTTCAGGGGTCACCAATCTCGTTCCTGGAGGTCTGGTGCCCTGCAGAGTTCCAACTTGCCTCAACACACCTGTCAGGGTGTTTCAAGTATACCTAGTAAGACCTTGATTAGCATGTTCAGGTGTGTTTGATTAGGGTTTGACTAAAATATGCAGGACACCGGCCCTCCAGGAATAAGTTTGGTGACCCCTGGTTTAGTTACTGATCAGCAGGCCCAGACAGAATCTGTGGACAATTTTAGCTATTTCTGCCGAGAATAAAAAAAAAATCTGCAGATTTTTGATTTTGGTAGTATAATAACTACAAACTAAACACATGAAATAAAAACAATAACATTTTAACTTGTATTTAAAGTTAACAATGCAAATCCAATTAGAGCCACGTGTTTGGTAAACAAACCAAGTCTCTCATATTACAATAATATCTCTACTACATGACCAAAAAAAAACCACTTTATGAACTGTATTGTGAATAGATCATATAAACATTTGCATATTAGACAACAATATTGCTGAACTTAAAATGAAACCAAACAAGTATATATTTACACATATTGACATAAGTAAATAGACTCAATGATGTGTTAAAGATCTGTGGAAATCAGCGGATGAGTCACCGATGTCGTTGTTGAAGTTTCCGTCAGTGTTGTCGAAGTGTTCATGGATGAAGAGCTCAGAGACCCTGAACTCCTGCTCGCTCTGAACATCCGTCTCGTTTATGGCCTTCTTTCCCAGAACCACTGAGAGTTTATGGACAAGAGTCTGAGCCCTGAAAACACACAGGAGAGAGCAAACTGAAAAGATCTGTCTGTCTGTCTATCCTCCTTCCATCACCCATCCATCCATCCATCCCTCAATGTATCTACCAGTTGTACTGTTCAATTCATCTATCCATCTGTCCATCCATCTAACAGTTGTACTATTTCTTCTATCTATCTATCTATCTATCTATCTATCTATCTATCTATCTATCTATCTATCTATCTATCTATCTATCTATCTATCCATCCATCCATCCATCCATCCATCCATCCATCCATCCATCCATCCATCCATCCATCCATCCATCCATCCATCCATCCATCCATCCATCTATCTATCTATCTATCTATCTATCTATCTATCTATCTATCTATCTATCTATCTATCTGTCTATCTGTCTATTCGTTTATCCATCCATCACCTATCTATCTATCTATCTATCTATCTATCTATCTATCTATCTATCTATCTATCTATCTATCTATCTATCTATCTATCTATCTATCTATCTATCTATCATCTGTCTATCTATCTATCTATCTATCTATCTATCTATCTATCTATCTATCTATCTATCTATCTATCTATCTATCTATCTATCTATCTATCTATCTATCATCTGTCTATCTATCATCTGTCTATCCGTCTATCCATCCATCCACTATCTATCTATCTATCTATCTATCTATCTATCTATCTATCTATCTATCTATCTATCTATCTATCTATCTATCTATCTATCTATCTATCTATCTATCTATCTATCTATCTATCTATCTATCTATCTATCATCTGTCTATCTATCATCTGTCTATCCGTCTATCCATCCATCCACTATCTATCTATCTATCTATCTATCTATCTATCTATCTATCTATCTATCTATCTATCTATCTATCTATCTATCTATCTATCTATCTATCTATCTATCTATCTATCTATCTATCTATCTATCTATCTATCTATAATATCTATAATATTCACATCTGGACTCTGCACAGTCCATTTCATGACAGTCTTTGTTTTATCAACTGTTTTTCAGCTCGCCATATATGATTTCATTACATTAGCAGTGTGTTTGAGATCATTATTTTGCTGAAAAATAAACTATTACAAATGAGGTACTTTTTAGCACTCACAATCCCGTCAATTCAGGCAACATCAACAACAGCTCTGGCAGAAATCCAAATCGAACCTTTAGTATTTTTCATTCATTCATCTATTTTTCACATGTTTTAAACAATTAGACCCAAAATATCCAACTAGAACCTGCTCTTTACTGGTTGTATTTAAATAAAGATAATGAGAAGTATTATATAATGTCATTACACCCTCACTAAAACTACAAATGTAACTGGAGGCTTAAGACTTCTGCACAGCACTGTATGTAATATCACTCACCCATCAGGGAAGCAGTGAGCTGCTGTCAGTATCCAGCAGGGTGAGATCAGACTCCCGCCGCAGGTGAAAAATCTCCCACGAGATTTTCTGCTGTAAATCGCCGCCATCCACGGGTGTCTCTCCAACATGCTCAAAGCACCGCCCACTACCTTCATGCTCCGCCCCTCTGCCTGACCACACCTCCAACCTTACATGCGACACAGATCAGACTGTCAGTCAAACAGCAGTAAATACAGACAATTGGTTACAGAATTAAATCTCTCACCTGACTGTGAAACTGCCAGACTGTCCTGATCAGATCCTGAGAGATAGAAAAATGACGACATTTTTTTTCATGTTTCATAGAGCGCAAAACAACATGCATTGATATTAAGCAGTGGTGGACAGTAATACCTGTGCTTCATTGGAGTACACTTACTTTTAATAGCTTTTACTTTTATTTCACTACAATTCAAAACTAAATACTGTACTTTTTACTCCACTATATCTCCTGAATGAAGCTGAGTAAAAAAATTATTTCAAGAGAAGGAATGAGTGTGAGTCTCCAGTAAAAGATTCACTGATTCAGATGAGTCCTTCAGAGTGAGTCTCCAGAAAAAGATTCACTGATTCAGATGATCCGATCAGAGTGAGTCTCCAGTAAATGATCACTGATTCAGATGATCCGATCAGAGTGAGTCTCCAGTAAAAGATTCACTGATTCAGATGAGTGCTTTAGAGTGAGTCTCCAGTAAATGATTTACTGATTCAGATGATCCCATTAGACTGAGTCTCCAGTAAAAGATTCACTGATTTAGAGGATCCGATCAGAGTGAGTCTCCAGTAAAAGATTCACTGATTCAGATGAGTCCTTCAGAGTGAGTCTCCAGTAAATGATTTACTGATTCAATTGAGTCCTTCAGAGTGAGTCTACAGTAAAAAATTCACTGATTCAGATGAGTGCTTCAGAGTGAGCCTCCAGTAAATGATTTACTGATTCAGATGATCCGATCAGAGTGAGTCTCCAGTAAAAGATTCACTGATTCAGATGAGTCCTTCAGAGTGAGTCTCCAGTAAAAGATTAACTGAATCAGATGAGTCCTTCAGAGTGAGTCTCCAGTAAAAGATTTACTGATTCAGATGAGTCCTTCAGAGTGAGTCTCCAGTAAATGATTCACTGATTCAGATGAGTACTTCAGAGTGAGTCTCCAGTAAAAGATTCACTGATTCAGATGAGTCCTTCAGAGTGAGTCTCCAGTAAATGATTTACTGATTCAGATGATCCGATCAGAGTGAGTCTCCAGGAAAAGATTCAATGATTCAAATAATCCATTCAGAGAGAGTTAAAGGTTTACTGATTTAAACAAACCCTTCAGAGTGAATTCTAAGGATATGTTCAGAGTGAGTTTTTTGTAACTGATTTACTGCTTAAAGCGACTCATTCAGAGTGAGTCTCCAGTAAAAGATTCACTGATTTAAACAAATCCTTCAGAGTGATGCTGCTTCCCAATTCACATACTATCCATCCCAAATGGTATTTGAAAATAGAATTAGTATTTGATTAGTAAATGATTCACTGATCTTACACAATGATCTGAATGGTGTTCAGTGTTTGAATGGGGTTTCCCACATTTTCCCTTGAATTATTATTATGAATTATCAGTGTTCACGTGAAGATTTGGCGATTCAATCTTCTTGCAAAATAAACATTCATCAGGAAGTACTTTTACTGAAGTCAATTTAAAACTTTGCCTCAAATATTATTAAATAATATTGTTCTACTGGATTCATGTTTATTAGAGTATCTGTACATTTACTAAAGTGCCTAATTTGTGTACTTTGTCCAGCACTGATATTAAACGATGCCAAAAAAGATGATGAATAGAGGATCAGAACCGTGATCTTTAGAGCAGCGTGGAATATCACAGTCCTCTTTCATGATCCCGGATGGCGTCTTTACGAAACACCACGGTCTTCGGCTGAAGTCTGGGTTTCTGAAAGAGAAGTAAACATATTTACACACGCATGAATACTGAAATGAGTACTCCTGTTGTGTTTGTTCAAAATGCCATATGCTGAGGTTGCATTGAGTTCTGCAGCAGTTTTAGATTTGTTGCACAGGTTTGGGCAAGTAAGTGAGGTGTGCTGAAAAATATTTCTGCAGGAGATCTTCATGTCTACACTTGAGAATAAGAGGGAATAAAAAACCTACTCCATATAAAAAGGTGTATGTGTTTGTGTCATATATTAATCTATTACAGTGGTTCTCAACTGGTTTGGCCATGGAACCCACATTTTGACATGGTCATCAAGCCGTGACCCAAATTTTTAGGAACTATAATATAATTTTAGGAATTATAATTCGCTTTTTATTTGTTAACATACACAAGTAGTGACAGATAAATCATAAGAAAATCACCAAGACTTCCAAATAAACAATGTTTTATTGCTGTCATTAAACAAAATGCATTAAATTATAGTTAAGATTAACTAAACTGAACTGTTAATAAAGCATTAACACTGATCCCGTTGATCAGAACAAACCAGCAAATTAAAGTAAAATTATTAAAATAATCATAACCATTTTTATAATAATCACCAGTTATTTGCTCTTCTGCTACTGTGTGGGCTGTCTTGGCCATTGCTACACGGTGCAATAGTATCTGGATGCAGCCTTTATGATGCAAGCTGAGATTGCATCACTCAGAGATGCAGTGTCAGACACAATGCACTCAGTGGAGCTTGTGACGTCACTGTGAGGGGTTGGGTTAGGCGAGCGCATTAAAAAGCATTGGATGCAGCTCAGATTGCATCTGCACCGAGTCTGCAGCCAGACCCCTCTCACACGGTGAGCACAGTAAGATCCGCGGAGTGCCTGTACTTGTTTTGAACATGAACATGTTCAACACTTTTGTGATGCCCTCAGCTATCGGAGTCGTCTTTGAAAATAGTCCACAGGTTTGTCCTTGCATCTGGGATGTTTGTTTTTATTTGTCATTTTAATTTCGAAGGTTTCATGCTCTTGTGAGAGCACCTCACTACATATGACACGTACTTTACATATTCTTGTGCTTCGACATATTTGTTGCTATAATTAAATTAAATTTCACATGTCAAACAGTAGGGTTGTCGTGCGCGCATTTCAAAATAAAAGTCTGATATAAGCAAAATAAGTTAACGGGCACATAGTTTACCCCTTTTTTATGATTTAATATTAATATTGTATTTAATATTTTATATTGTGTATGGTTCTTCTGGGTGTGCCAGTTTAGGTTAAGTTCAACTCACAGTTCAGATGTTTTTATTATAATGGGCTCTATTTTGATGGTCCATTCGCAGAGCGCAAAACGCAGGGCGCAAACGCTTTCAGGGCGTGTCAGAACGCATTTTTGATAATTTACAGACGGGAAAATCCACTTTGCGCCGTGGCGCATGGTCTCAAAGGGTTGAGTTTATTTTCTTAATGAGCTATAGGTGTGTTTTGAGAATAAACCAATTAGAGCCTCATCTCCCATTCCCTTTAAGAGCCAGCTGCGTCGCGCCAAGAGCGCATTTTGACGTAAAGTAAGTTCACTTTCGCTTTTGCTCTCGTGGATAGGGAAACCTTTACGCACAGACATCAATTAGCCTATAAATAATTAATTTAGTTTGTTAAGCTCAAAGATTTGTTTCAAAACTATTTCTAAATTCAGTTCTAATTACCAGCAAACGAATAAATGAACAATAATAATAAAGTGTGCTCAAAATACTGAGTTATACCCTAATACACCTGCTGTGCCCCATATGGTCTAAAACCTGACAGGTGGGCAAATCTAAGCTTGTTTTTAATAAAACAAATACAATTATGGATATAATAAACAATACTGCTAATTATAATAACATTTTACAAAAGCAAATTGAATGAACTGAAAAAGCCTCCCGAGATGAAGAAAGTAAGCCAGTGGTTTTTAAATCTTCATGTAGGCTAGAAATTAATATGTTTTGTAAGATTTTAATCATTTATATTTATATCCTGTATATATCCTAATATTAAGATATTATATATTTTTCATATGTAAAGATATTTGTGTATTGCTCTGCACCCCCCCCAATACACCCCCCACTCTCCTCTAACTTAAAACTCCTCGCAATAACTGCACTGTTTAACATTTGCACGTTTAAAATTTGCACATATTCACTGCACCACATTGAACTGTTTACTTATTGAACTGTACATACCCACTGCATATGGACATTTGTAATTATGTACATACCCACTATACATATACACTTGTAATCATGCTTATTTATCTGCATACTACTGATTATTAATAGCAACCTGTACATATATTCATATATTGTAACATATACACTTGTAATCATGTTTATCTATCCCTGTACATATATTCATATATTGTAACATATACACTTGTAATCATGTTTATCTATCTGCACACTACTGATTATTAATAGCAACCTGCACATATATTCATATATTGTAAATCTGTAGCCTGTATATAATGTTGATAGTACATCCATCTGTAAATATCACCATAGTTTTCTATAACTGCACTTTATAACTTATTCCTGTATCCTGCACTTGCTGCTTTTGCACTGCTGGTTAGACCTAAACTGCATTTCGTTGCATTGTACTTGTACATGTGTAATGACAATAAAGTTGAATCTAATCTAATCTAATCTAGTGTGTAAGACAGGCGCACTTTGCGCCAGACAATAGACCGACTTTGTTCTGGTCTAAAGATCAGTCTATTTACAGTTTCTCAAAATAGCAACGCGCCAAAACACGCCTGCTTTTTTAGACCAGAACGCCTATGGGCGCACATTTGAGCGCAAATGCATTTGCTATTTAAACAGCGTGGCGCAACACCTCAAAATGACCCTTGCGCCGAGCTAAAAGTAGCAAAAGAGTATTGCGCCGCGCCTTGCACCACATTGCGCCGGGTGTATGATAAGGCCCAATGTGTTAAAAAGTGTCATGTTGGGGGCGTGTACACAGTTTGCTGTTTTAGGGGCGTGTTGCTTCACATTTTCGGCTTTCCGCCCAACATAACAAGGGGGCGGAGCCAAGAGCTCCCACGCTCTGAAGAACCATAATATTAATATTAAATCATAAAAAAGGGGTAAACTATGTGCCCTTTAAAGAAACATTCCCAACACTGGTTGGAAGAAAGATCAAGATCCCATGATGCAACTCAAAAGCAGAAATAAATGGAGAAGAATTAAATCATGAATCACAAAATACAGGAAACTGCTAGTGTACGGATGTTTTCCCTGTAAAGCTCTTGCCTGCAGTGTTTGTGTCCACCCACGATCAGACTCTTGAGATAAACTCCGATTTCAAGCGCTTTCTCTGAATCCCATTCCAGACATTCCCTCCCACTGGCTGATTTAGACACGGGTCCCACGTAGAGCTGACCAATCCCATCGAAGCAGGAGACCGATGTGTCTAACACAGAACACACTCGTCAGAAATCAACATGAGTGTGTGCAGACATGATGACACAGACACAAACATTCACCTGTTTCACATCTGGAGCCACTGAAGCCTTCAGCACAGAGACAGAGAAGATGCCGACCAGACAGAGAAGATAGAGACGATCCTCCATTCAGACACAAGACACCTGCGCAAGCCAGAAAACACAATCAACACTGCGCTTTAAAGGGGACCTATTATGCCACTGTTTACAATTTGTAAAATAAGTCATTGATGTCTCTAGAGTGTGTGTGTGTGTGTGTGAAGTTTCATCTTAAAATAGTACACAGAAATTGTTCTCTAACTCTCTGAAATTGTGCCAGTTTGATCCAAACTGTCACGTTTTGGTGACTGTCGCTTTAAATTCAAATGAGAAGAAGAGGGCGGAGCTACAAATGCGTATGTGTCAGCTTAGTGGCAGATTCAAAACAGGACTGATGTTATCTGTGTGAAAAAATGTAAATGTGTGTGTGTGTGTGTGAGTGTGTGCTTCATGCATCGGTCAGTCTACGTCACTCCTGTCGCTGTTTATTAGTGCTTCATCTGAAACTCCACATCTATAATCCTCTTAGTCTATGCTGACATTATCTTCAGCCAGCCTGATCTCACGAGAAAACGTAAGTATTTTACATTTTGCCAGTTTAGTGGCTAATTCGTACGAGTTCAGTCGTACGAAATTGTACGATTTTAAAAAGGAGGCGTGGCACCTAACCCCACCCCGAAACCCAACCGTCAGTGGGGGATGAGCAAATCGTGCTAAAATGTATGAATTAGATCGTACGAATTAGCCACTAAATTAAAAAGTTACGAATTGCCGTGAGATTGTGTTGCTTTATCCGCTCAAACACTTTAATGGCTAATGGACAGATGACTACTTCTCACTCAGGGCTGCTGTTTCTGCTAATGAGGGAGAGATGCTCAATACTTATACAATAATATATGCAAACAATGGGTGACACGGTGGCTCAGTGGGTAGCACTGTGGCCTCACAGCAAGAAGGTCGCTGGTTTGGAGTCCGGTTGTGCGTGTTGGCATTTCTATGTGGAGTTTGCATGTTCTCTCTTTGTTGACGTGGGTTTCTTCCGGGTGCTCCGGTTTCCCCCACAGGAAACGCTATAGGGGACTTGATGAACTAAAGTGGCTGTAGTGTACGAGTGTGTGTGTGAATGAGAGTGTATATGATGTTTCCCAGTACTAGGTTGCAGCTGGAAGGGCATCCGCTGCATAAAATGTATGACGAAATAGTTGGTGGTTCATTCCACTGTGACAACCCCTGATAAATAAATATATGCCCACAGTAGAAATGTGTATAATAGTTGTTGGTTCATTCCACTGTGGCAACCCCTGATAAATAAATATATGCCCACAGTAGAAATGTGTATAATAGTTGTTGGTTCATTCCACTGTGGCAACCCCTGATAAATAAATATATGCCCACAGTAAAAATGTGTATAATAGTTGTTGGTTCATTCCACTGTGGCAACCCCTGATAAATAAATAAATAAATAAACACAATCTTGTGTTGTTGTTTATCTGTCATCCAAAAACAAAGAAACAAAATCCTATAAAAGCTTAACATTTAATGGTATTATAGCACAATCTAAATAGGCAGGCTGTACTTTTAGTATTTAAAAAATTGCATTTTTTGACTATAAAATGTTTCTACATCAATATTTATTTTCAGTGTACTTATAATAAACTCGTGGTGTACGAAACTTGCAGCTGGTCAAATACATATACTGAAAATGATTCAAATAAACAAAATGAACTTTTTGAAGTGTAACATCTAGAAAGCACTGTAGGAAGCAGGATAATCACTGGTTCGAGTCCCTGCTGGGTCAGTTGGCGTTTCTGTGTGGAGTTTGCATGTTCTCCCCGTGTTGGTGTGGGTTTCCACTGTGTGCTCCGGTTTCCCCCACACTAGAAAACACATGCCCTTATGGGATAATTGATGAACTAAATTGGTTGTAGTGTATGAGTGTATATGAATGTGAGAGTTTTTTGGTGTTTCCCAGTACTGGGTTGCAGCTGTATAAAGCATATGCTGGAATACAGAAATGAAAGATAGTAGAAAGAAACAGTGTCTGTACCTGGTTTATCATGGGATTCACTGGGAAAGGGTCTGCGCTGAGCTTTCTGGAAATCACAACAAGTTAATTCTGTAATTCTGTTAATTCAGTTTAAAGGGACCCTATTATGCCCCTTTTTACAAGATGTATAAAAAGTCTCTAGAGTGTGTAGTGAAGTTTCAGCTCAAAATACCACACAAATAATGTTTTGTAACTCTCTGAAATTGACCCTTTCAGGCTTTGATCCTACTTGTGCTGTTTTGGTGACTGTCCCTTTAAATTCAAATGAGATTAAGCTCTTTTTTAAAAGAGGGCGGAGCTACAAACGCCTATGTGTCAGATTTAAAAACAAGACTAATGTAATATGCTAATGAGGGAGAGCTGGTCACTAGTGGGCGGGGCTTTCCCTCTCTGATGACACATTAATCAAAGTGTTTCTGCAGACAGTTTTAATCAAGTCTGATTATTATCAAATACAATTAATACATTTTGACCATTAGAAGCTGAGTGTACTAACACACTGCTGACAAATAGCTGTGCTTAAACCCCTTATAAAAGTGATTTAGCATAATAGATCTCCTTTAATAATGTAAATAAGTGCGTATAGCACACTTACACACACCGTGAGAGCTGTTAAAGCCAGAATCAAACTCCACACGAGAATTCCAGACATCTCGCCTCTACCTGAAATACAAGCAGATGATTAAAACCAGGCTAAGGGCAAGATTTTTTTTGGGATTTGGATTGAAGTCCAGAACAGCAACTTTAAATATGACCTCAATGTAAATTCAGTCATTTATATTAAAATTATATTGAGTAAATTCTTTACAGAATTGTTATCTGGAACTATCAAACATTAATAAAACAAATGGTAGTAATTTAGTTTAAGTAACAATTCACACTATTACTATTGCCTGCATATTATTAAGATATAAACTGTTTATTAGCACTTGAGTGAGAATGATCTTATTCTACATGCCTAATTCTACTCAACACCTAAACCCAACGACTACTTTACTAACGATTAATAAGCTGCTAATCAGTAGTTTAATTAGCTAAAAGTCTTAGTTAATGGTTTATTAATAGCGTGAACTAAACATTTAAATAAAAGTGTGACCAAATGAATTCAATTAAATTAATCCTGCAGAGGGATTCAGTAAATGTTCCATATTTTTTTAATTAATGTATAATAATGTGGCATGTATAATAATTTATAAAAGGGCTTTATGTGAAGAATGCTGCCACAGTGCAGACATCACTGTCACAGTTTGATCTCATATCATATCATATCATATCATATCATATCATATCATATCATATAACAAATATTAATATATCTGCTATATCATCTAATCTCATATAGATCATGTCATTGATCATTGATCATTTCATAACATATTTCATTGATTATATAATCATATCATCGAAACTTTCCTATCATTGATCATATCATTGATTATATCATCATATCATTGATAATATCATTTCATATATTATATCATTGGTCATATCATATATCAGGATATATTATGAATCTTATCATCAAATCATACACAATATCATCATATCCTATCATATCATATCATATGTCATGGATAATATCATATATTATATTGTTGATCATATCATATATCAGGATATATTATGAATCTTATCATCAATTCATACATAATATCATCATATTCTATCCTATCATATATCACTAAATTATTATATCATGTCATTGATCATATCATCAAATCATACATCATATATCACTAAATTATATCATATATTATGAAATCCTCATATCATATATAACTGATCATATCAATATTTCATATATTATGGTTCATATCATCAAATCATACATAATATCATCATATCCTATCATATCATATATTATAAATCACATCTTTTCATCATCAAATCATACGTAATATCATCATATGCTATCATATCATACATCACCAAATCATCATATCATATATCAATGATCATATCATATATAATGGATCATATAATCAAATCATACATAACATCATCATATTCGATCATATCATATATTATGGATCATATCATCTTATGAAATCATACATAATATTACATCCCATCATATCATATATAATTAAAATCATCATATAATATATCATACATTATGTATCATATCATCAAATCATACATATCATCATATTCTATCATATATGATCATATTGTCATATTATTGATCCTATATCATTTACTATGGATCATATCATCAAATCATGCATAATATCATCATATCATATCTTTTCACATCATGTATCATCTCATATCCTATCATATCATTTCCTATCTTATACTATCCTATCATATCATATCATATCATATAACATATGCATTAACATTGTTTGTAGCACAGATACTCTTGAATGCCATGCAGCCTCCATGAACTCTCTCAGTAATATTATCAGTCGAGTCAGTATTAAAGTAACTCCACTCACCTGTGTGTGAGATCAGATCAGCAGTGGTGTGTTTTTAGCTGCTGGTTTGAAAACACTCCTTTATAGAGGCTGCTCTCTTCTGATTGGCTGCTGGCACAGGGAGGGGAGGAGCTTGTCTGCAAACAAACTGAAACCACTTCAGTGAATCACTAGAATGACTCAAATGACCCAGCATTCTCCATAATATTAGAAATCTCCTGACACTCTGCTTCTGTCCAACACTATTTGAAATAATTCTTAACCTAAATACACTTGTTTAAAGGTATAGTTCACCCCAAAATGCAAACTCTGTCATCATTAACTTCCCATAAACATGTTCCAAACCAGTTTGATACTGTTGTTCTTTTACTCTGGCGATCACAAATGAAGATATTTTGAAGAATGTTGGAAACCTGTAATCATTGATTTCTGTATTTGTTTTTCCTACTATGGAAGTCAATGATTTTTGCAACATTTTTCAAAACATCTTTTTTTTTGCTACAATGATAATCTAAGAAACAAAGGTTGAAGGAGTCTGATTAATTATTGAACATTCGGTAACACTTTGTAATAACTATCTGTTATACCTAGTTTATAGATCATTAATAAACTGTTAGTTAATGAGTTACAAATGACTTGTTAAATAAAACTTAATAGTTTGTTACTTATTTACAACTGTGCCTTAAAGATAGCCAATAGATAACTTACAAGCTGTTAGTTAACAAGTTATAAATGACTTGTTAACTGTATTTTAATTATTTATATGTATAACTAATACATTAGTGATAGATCATGAACAAGCTGTTGGTAAATTACTTACTAAAGACTTGTTAAGTATCAGTAAATAGTTTATATATGTTATTGGGACGTTATTCTAAAGTTGCAACTATTCATTATTTATTAACTCTTAGTAAATGAGGAATAGTTGCAACTTTAGAATAAAGTTCCAATAACACACATAAGCTAATAGCTAACACTTAACTAGTAAATTAACTCACACTTTTTTTTAACTGTGACATTTGTTTGTCAGTGATCAAGCACCCGATTCACAAAAGCCGTCTCAAGAAATGTCAAGACACGTCCTAAATTTCAGAGAAGAGCATTTCTTTGAAAAAACGTATTAAGATGATCTCAGATTTGTTCGTAAGAATACGGATAAGCCAAGTGTCGTTGTTTAAATAAGTCAAATATTTCACTAGCTTCTTGGGTTTTGTCTTAGAAAAAATCATAGGAAAAAGATAAGAACATACTTAATGTATGGTAATGTTTTCTGACCTCACTCTGAGCCAGCTTCACAAACGCACTGCTACAGTGGATGTAGTCGATCTCAATGTCCAGCACATCATCCTTCCCTGAGACACACACACACACACACACACAGTCAGGAAATAATACATTCACATACACTCATACTGCATTAAATATAACATAATAATAATACCATCACCATACTGTGAATAAAGCACAAAACGTTAACCCTTTACTGGGCAAAAAACATATATTTACATTTAGTCATTTAGCAGATGCTTTTATCCAAAGCGACTTACAAATGAGGACAAGGAAGCAATTTACACAACTATAGGAGCAACAATGAATAAGTGCTGTAGGCGAGTTTCAGGTGTGTAAAGTTTAAGAAGAAAAACATTAGTAATTTATTTTTTTGGTAATACAGTTAGCGGTGGAGTCAGAGAGGCAATTGCAGATTAGGAAGTGTAGTGGAGACTAAATAGTTGAGTGTTTAGTGGTTTCTTGAAGACAGCGAGTGACTCTGCTG
This sequence comes from Danio rerio, assembly GCF_052040795.2. Lineage (NCBI taxonomy): Eukaryota > Metazoa > Chordata > Actinopteri > Cypriniformes > Danionidae > Danio > Danio rerio. Next base: position 49,173,894 of record NC_141032.1, on the reverse strand, counting down.
TTCTGATGCAGTTAGGGAGTTCATTCCACCAACTGGGCAGATTGAACGCGAGAGTTCGGGAAAGTGATTTCTTCCCTCTTTGGGATGGAACCACGAGGCGACGTTCGTTCACTGAACGCAAGTTTCTGGAGGGCACATACATCTGCAGAAGTGAGAGCAGATAAGGAGCAAAGCCAGAAGTCGCTTTGTAAGCAAACATCAGAGCTTTGAATTTGATGCGAGCAGCAACTGGCAGCCAGTGCAAACGGATGAGCAGCGGAGTGACATGTGCTCTTTTAGGTTCATTAAAGACCACTCGTGCTGCTGCGTTCTGGAGCAGCTGAAGAGTTATATGTAAATATATGATTGGTAACTTCACTGACTTGGTCTATAATTATCATTAAACTGCTTAAAGGGGATCTGTTACGCCCATTTTCACAAGATGTAAAATAAGTGTGTGTGTGTGTGTGTGTGTGAAGTTTCAGCACAAAATACCCCACAAATAATGTTTTGCAACTCTCTGAAATGGACCCGTTTAGGCTTTGATCCTAATTGTGTTGTTTTGGATACTGTCGCTTTAAACTCAAATGAAATTGTGCTCTTTTCAAAAGAGGGCGGAGCTTCACATGCCTGTGTGTCAGCATAGTGGTTCAAAAACAGGACTAATGTCTTATGCTTATGAGGGAGGGACTGTCACTGGTGGGAGGGGCTTTCCCCCCTCTAATGACATCATACAAAAGGAGAATGTCAATCAAAGTGTTTCTGCAGACTGTTCTGACTGCGGCATGATTATAAACAAATAGAATTAATTCAATTTGACTATTAGAAGTTGGCTATATTCACAACTCCTTGCGTTCAAACCCCTTATAAAAATGATTTTGGCGTAATAGGTGCCCTTTAAGTAAAAATAAGACGACAGAATGACATCATTTTCTTCTTAAAAATGTTTTGTGAATTCAGCCCCAGAATTTGGGAAGTGTTGATCAGAGTCTGGATCATCTGCAGGTCATTATAATCCATGGTTCCAGGCAGTAAGAGGGCATTTCCTCCAAAACAATGACACACACACATACACTGGAAAAACAAGTGGGCAAAGAGTCAAATCAGTTTCACACTTACACATTCTGAAACCTCCAGCTGTGCACCAACAATCGACAAGCCAAATATGTCCTCCATGGCTTCCTTTCATATAGGTTGAAGAATAAATGTAAATTGAATTCGTCATATACAGAGTCAAATACAGTATGATATGCAGTGAAATGCTTACACAACCACTTGTGACCTTTAAATAATAACAGTCATTAATGTTCCTTCACGTTAGTCCCTTGTCAGGGGTCGCCACAGACGAATGAACCGCCAACTATTCTGGCATATGTTTTACTTAGCGGATGCCCTTCCAGCTGCAACCTAGTACTGGGAAACACAATACACACTCATACACAACAGCCAATTTAGTTCATTAATATTTGGACTGTGGGGGAAACCCCCGCCAACACGGGGAGAGCATGAGAACTCCACACAGAAACACCAACTGACCCAGCCAGGACTCGAACCAGCAACCTTCTTGCTGTGAGGCCACAGTGCTAACCACTGAGCTAATCAATGATTCCTCATCATAATCGATGATGAGTAAAAACTCTAGGTGTTGGTCCATCGAACATCGGTTTCAGGATGGTCCGGATATGATTCAGTGTGTTTAAGCTTTAGACTCATTGATTTTAGAGGCGTTTTCACATCCTCACAGACTCAGGGCTGGTTTTAGGTCAGTGATGAAGGCTTAAGGGTTAAATATAAAGCTCCACACCCGAGTGACTGAGAGCACCGTTAATCATCTCTGACAGATACTAAAATAACAAGACGCGCTTTGGCAAGACTAAAAATATCGGTTTTGTTTTAAACAGTAATTAAAAAACAAATCATATATACATATATATATATATATATATATATATATATATATATATATATATATATATATATGTATGTATGTATGTATGTATAGTCACCGGCCACTTTATTAGGTACACCTTACCAGTACCGGGTTGGACCCCTTTTGCCGTCAAAACGGCCTTAATCCTTCGTGGAATAGATGTTTACCAGCCTAAATGCATTGAGTTGCTGCCATGTGATTGGCTGATTAGAAAATTGAGTTAACAAGCAGTTGGACAGGTGTACCTAATAAAGTGACCGGTGAGTGTATATTGTTAATATTGACAGAGAAATAGATTTGTACGATTACAGTAGGTATTGTAAAAAAACAAACAAAAACAAAGCACATAAATAACTGTATCTTTGCTTTGTTTTTTTTCAAACAAGTAAAAATTTTTAAAACAATAAAAAAATTATTTTAAAATCTTTTTAAAAATGTATTTTTTTTTATTAAATTAAACATTTAAAAAATATTTAAACTATAGTAAAAACAAATATAAGAAAAATACAATCTTTTCAAATAATAAAAAAAAAATGCAAAAATTATAAAATTAAATTAAATTTTTTTTTAAAGAAATTAAATAAAAACAAATCTTCAAACTGTGCAATTTTGTCTTTTATGCCAGTAGGGTGAAGCAGTGGCGCAGTAGGTAGTGCTGTGGCCTCACAGCAAGAAGGTCGCCGAGTCGCTGGTTCAAGCCTCGGCTCAGTTGGCGTTTCTGTGTGGAGTTTTGCATGTTCTCCCTGCGTTCGCATGGGTTTCCTCCGGGTGCTCCGGTTTCCCCCACAGTCCAAACACATGTGGTACAGGTGAATTGAGTAGGCTAAAATGTCTGTAGTGTGTGAATGTGTGTATGGATGTTTCCCAGAGATGGGTTGCGGCTGGAAGGGCATCTGCTGCGTAAAAACTTGCTGGATAAGTTGGCGGTTCATTTCACTGTGGCGACCCCGGATTAATAAAGGGACTAAGCCGACAAGAAAATGAATAATGAAGTAAATATTTGTTAAATGCAATAGTTTTAAATAAATCTAAAAGCAATGCACATCAAATTATAATAATAATTTTAAAAACTAAATGAGAACTTGACATGGTATCATGAACTGCATGTGTGTTTCTGTGTTTGAAATAGCCGTGGTCTAATAACACTTCAATTAATGAAATGAAAATAAATCAGCAAATGTAACTGATGAACACACATCAGCGCAGGATTTAGGAGGAAATTCTTTATTTACCGTAGTTAAATCCCCCATAGACATATACATAAATACATTTATACAAAAACAGGAGCAGAAGTGAGCAGTGGCGTTACAGTGGAGTAGTGTGTAGTGAAGCAGGAGAGAGAGTGAGTGCGTGTCTAAGCTGAAGTGTCGAACAGCCGGTCGATCATGTCCTCCACCTGCTCCGGGGAGTAGCGGTGATATTTCTCTGGATTCTTGGTGAATGAAATGTTCGCACATCTGTAAAAACAACCAGCAGAACATAAACTACAGTGTGTGTTAGTGTTTGTGTGTGTCTGTGTGAAAGAGAGATTGAGTGCGTGTGTATTTGACAATGTCTGTGAGTATATGTGTGGAAATGTGTGTGAGTATATACAGTATGTATAGTATATATATATTTATACAACAGTTCTGTCTGGTTCTCAAATCTGATTGGCTGAAAGCCGTGCGATACACAATTATGCCTTGAAACTGTTGTATAAATGGAATATTACACTCGTAGCAGTGCGATATGGCTGTATATTGGCACTGGTGGGGGCACTAAGGCACTCGGCCTGCGGCATCGTGCCAACGCACCCCTCCCATCAGTGCCGATATACAGCCATATCGCACTGCTACGAGTGTGATATTGCGTTTATACAACAGTTCTGTCTGGTTCTCAAATCTAATTGGCTAAAAGCCGTGCAATGTTCTGCAATATCAGAACTCCTACAGCCTGTTTACCCTTTGTGTATTACTCCGCCCACATACACCCAGCAAAAAGCAGACACTACAGATCTAAAGTTTAAAAGATGCCTTTAACTGTTTTAACAGCTGTTTAACTGTCAGCTTATGATTTGAATCAAAAGGCGGAAGAAAGTAGTTCCTCATACAAAAGGGTTTTTGAGACTCCATGTTGGATTTTGTATTTATATACACAATTATGCCTTGAAACTGTTGTATAAATGGAATATTACACTCGTAGCAGTGCGATATGGCTGTATATCGGCACTGGTGGTGGCACTTGGCCTGAGGCCTCGTGCCAACGCACACCTCCCACCAGTGCCGATATACAGCCATATCACACTGCTACTCGTGTGATATTGCTCATTTATACAACAGTTCTGTCTGGTTCTCAAATCTAATTGGCTAAAAGCCGTGCAATGTTCTGCAATATCAGAACTCCTACAGCCTTTTTACCCTTTGTGTATTACTCCGCCCACATACACCCAGCAAAAAGCCGACACTACAGATCTAAAGTTTAAAAGATGCCTTTAACTGTTTTAACAGCTGTTTAACTGTCAGATTATGATTTGAATCCAAGGTGGAAGAAAGTAGTTCCTCAAACAAAAGGGTTTTTAAGACTCTCCATGTTTGATTTTGTTTTTATATACACAATTGTGTATGTGTGTGGCTGTATATCGGCACTGGTGGGGGCACTAAGGCACTCGGCCTGCGGCCACATCGCACTGCTACTCGTGTGATATTGCTCATATAAATAAGAACATTTGTGTGTAAATTGTGTGTGTATGTGTGTGTATATGCTTGTATGAGTGTGTGTGTGTGTGTATGCAAGTACATGTGTGTGTGAGAATTGTGTGTTTATGTATGCGTTTGTGAGTGTGCTTGTATGAGTGTGAGTCTGTGTGTCTATGTATGCGCAGTTAGTGTGTGTGTGTGCTTGTGTGTGTCTCACCGCTGTAGGAAGGCTTTATAAGTGAGTGAGACGACCCTCTTCTGAGCGTGTCTGATGGTGTCGCGCTGCTCTTTATCAGGAACTGCCCAGCCCTTCTGGATCTTACACAGCTCCTCCAGACCATCATTAAAACCCTAAACACACACACACACACACACACACACACACAAACACACACATACACTTTAACCCTGTCAGCTCTGAGACAACAGTCCACCTTGAAATAATAATCATCGTTTGATACGAACCATATTAAGATCATCAACATTTCACAGCAAAAAAAAGAAGCATAAGCTGAAGTTGTACAATTGTATTTGCACAGCAACTATTTTTCAGCCACCGATAAACTTCTGGTGGAAGGTTAATGTGACTGTTTTCAACTACATCAGGTTTCTTTTACAGCATCGATATTATAACGGAAATAAAATCGAATCAGTTAAACAGACTTAAGTGTTGATCAAATGAAAAATGAGATGAAGAGACGTCTAAAAGTGCTGTATGAAATCCAGAGGTTTTCAGTCTTATGCCGAGTTCAGACTGCATGATTTTCAAAGTAGTCGTGTCACAGATGTTTTCACACTACATGACTATCTGGGCTTGCGTTTCGTCGCTGCTTTGTTTACACTGCAAGATGGATTGGCGACAGGGACTTTCACATTGCATGACTTTACTAAAGGAAGAATCGCCGACAACTTCATCCAAACGACGTTTCACAGCCAAAAACACGTCGCATACCTTTTGTTATTAACTACATAATGAGAAAGAAGCCTTTTAATGGGGTAGAACATGTACATGTTTGCTCACCTGGGTTTAAAGGGAATTAGCCATTTCTCCTCAACGTTAATAATAAACTAATTTCTTTCTGTATGAAACGTCAAACAAACACGGTTTTGACACGAGTCCTGTCAAACCTCCACTAGTTTTTCCTCCATTTCGTGGGTCCAAATAAACCGAAAATGATCGCTTTAACTTCTCCCCCAGCCTCCCGCTGGCCTGCAGCAGGTATACACACACACTAGTGAATGCTGCCCTCTCATTGGCTGTAGGCAGGGCCGGCGCGTCCATAGAGGCGACCTAGGCGGCCGCCTAGGGCGGCAGTATAGAGAGGGCGGCATCCGCGACACCTCCCTTACCACCCGCATCCTCAGTTATGTCCGCGACACCTCCCTCACCACCCGCATCCTCAAATATATTCACGCATAGACGACAGAATAGAGATGGTGGCGTCAGCGACAACTCCATCACCACCCGCGTGTCCTCAGTTATATCCGCGCATAGGGCGGCAGAATTGAGGTCCGCGACACCCGCGCGTCCTCATTTATCCGCGAATAGGGCGGCAGAATAGAGAGCGCAGTGTCCGCGAAACCTCCCTCCCTCCCTCAGCACCCGCGCGTCCTCAGCTATATCCGCACATAGTGCGCTGGAAAAGAGGTCCGCGACACCTCACTTCATTTTCATAACCGGTCACTTTCGTTTTCTCATTGGGGTTGAGGGCGGCATGATCGTCCTCTGCCTAGAGCGGCAGTTCAGCTTGCTCCGGCCCTGGCTGTAGGCGATCGCTGATGTTATTTTCAGTCAAAACTCAATTCACACGGCATGATTTGAATCGCCGACAGCTCCAGATATTCAGCATTCTCTCAGATCGCGTCTTTGATAGTTCACACTGTGTGATTGTCACTCACGTGCACGAGCAGCGATTTGCCTGTGATTTCAGGCATTTGTCGCCGATTTCTCAAAACATGTCTGTGAGTCAAAATCGGGGCTAAAATCACGCAGTCTGAACTAGGCATTAATCACCTGTTTCTGAATGGTCGGTCTCTAAAAGTGTAGGGGACATACCATACCACTGAGAAAAGCTGTAAATGATGTATATAGTTAGAGTATGCATGAGTTTGTCTCACCTTGAACTTGTCCTTGATGATCTGTCGTTCTTTATCTTTCAGCTGCACAAACAAGAGTTCAGATTAATGATGATATTTCAACAAGACAATGCAAAACCACATTCTGTACCAATGACTGTAAAAAATATGGACGACGCGACAGCCCTTTTTCCCATTGAACGCCTTGAGGGCAAAACGCCTGCTTGACGGGCACAAACTGTCGCAAAAGACTGCTGAAATTGGAGCCAGACATGCGCAGAAGGATTGTCTGATGGAGCCAGAGGAGGAGCCGCGAAAATGAGCAGAGTCGAGCTTCCAATCAAACGCTTTATGTAAAATCAACCACGCCCCCTGAACTTCTCAGCATGCGTTTGCTGTCATATCAACACAAATGGATGTAATAACGTTAACAAATATGAGGGTTTTATATATTCAATCGGGCCAGCTCCAGGCCGCAGCGCATAACTTACTCGCGGCGTCGCGGGCTGATTCCGGCTCGCATGCGGCAGCGCCGGCTCGCTCGGCCACTGCATCTGGCTCGATTGACTCGGGCTGGAATTGGGTAGTGAGTCCAGGCATCCGGAGTAGGTCCAGCAGAGGTAACATTAGTCAGTCTGAGCTCTAAGAGGTAAGTCTCCGGCAGGCGAGAATCTAGCCGGAACTGTGTTTTGCTATCTGGGTGGTTAGGCGTGTATCAGCAAACTAATAAAGCCCGAAAAAAGCCCTGAACTTAGCGAATAAACAGTGTTCCACCAGGATCATGTATGTCAGAAACTATAGTTTACTGCTGAACTCATTTTGTCATGGTAAAATAACACAGAAATCGAATAATAACATTTCAGTCTACTTCAGTCTCCTGCCGAAGCTCAGACGCCGCGCTTTGAGAAACTGTCAATCACAGCTGTCAATCACGATGACACGCCCAGCATTAAATTACTGCTAAAAACAAACTGTTTACAAAAATGAAGATCTGCACCTATTTCAGCACAATAACCAGTGCCTTAATCGACCAGAACTATCTTTCGGGACATTTTATTGCAAGTGTAATATTTTTTTTTATTTGGGCTCAAGTCTACTTCATTAACACGGAGGAGGCGGGCTTTATGACTTGTACTGCAGCCAGCCCCCAGGGGGCGATCTAACGGCCGAAACCTTCACTCAAACGTAGGCTTGCGGCACACTTGTTCTGTACACATTACAAAGTCCTGGCTGCGGGGGATACAGGTACTTGACTGGCCTGCCTGGAGTCCCAACCTGTCTCCAATAGAGAATGCGTGGTGCATTTTGAAATCACGTACTGTTGTCCACCTTAAGGCTTGTTTGCAGGAAGATTGGAACACAACTACACCTGAAACACTTTATCATTCTGTCTCTAAACGTCTTTTAAGTGTAGTGAAAAACAACGGCAACATTACAAAGTGGTAAATTATTTACTGTTGCAACTTCTTTTAAATGTGTTGCAAGAACCAAAATTAGACTACATTTTATTTTGTAAACAATAAAAATATTGAAAACACATTCAATAATGTTTGTTTTATTGTCTTCAATGAAATACAAGTCAATCTAGCAATCACTACATTCCTTTTTTATTTGTGTTTTGCATTTGTGTTCGGTGTGAAAGTACGGTAAATGTGTGTGATTTTCCTCACTTTGGCTCCCGGCTGGAAATCTGGGATGTTCCTCTCTGCGAGATGCTCTGTGACCCTCAGCCAGCTGCAGGTCAGGGAAGGTCAAAGGTCATTCACTGATTGATCATTCAGACGGACTCTTGTGATCGGATGCTGTGTGTGTGTTTGTACCTGCGCTGGTAGTTCTGGATCTCCTGCTCGATCAGCTCTCTGTAGGAACTCTCCACCTTCTTCACAGTCACAGCCACCAGCTGAATCAACTCTGACCTGAACAACACAAACACACCACTTCATTTCCATTTTCATTCTCACATAAGTGTGAGGTTGTATGAGTATGCACATGTGTGTGTGTGTGTGGGAGAGTAAGAGAGAGCATACAGTAAGTGTGTGAGAGGGAATGCGAGTATATCTGTGTGAGTGAAATATGAGACTTGTTAAATTAGGAGATAATTTAGGAAGTGTGAATGATTATGCAGAGAGCTGCCTTCTGATTGGCTAGTGCTGAGAGGAGGGTCTGGTTTCTGATTGGTCGCTGAGATGAAGCGGTGTAAAGAATCAGAATCAGTAATGAATAAACTCACTTCTCCAGGGATTTGAGGATGTAGTTGTAGTTGTTATGAAGGAAAATGGCGCGCAGGGCTGGATCTTCATACACTTTAGCTTTATTTGACAGATTCAGCTGCAGATTACCCAGGACTTTATCTGAAAACACAACAACAACATGGTTATCTATTATCATATATTTAATTCCCAATTCACTCCGAGCTATTATAGCATTATCCACTTGTGTAACGGATTACATTAAAAGTTTTGTTCTAGTAATTGCGTTTGGATTGTCATTTTATTATAATTGTGAAATATTTCTCTTGTAGTTGTAATTAAAATACCTGACAAAAGTTTTGTGGCTTATGCAAGTTTTAGGAAGAGCAAATAATAAGTTGACTTCTGGTTGATCATTTGGTATCAGAAGTGTCTTATATGAAAGGCAAAGGCCCTTTAGATCGGTGGTTCTCAACTGGTTTGGCCATGGGACCCACATTTTTACATGGTCATCAACCCGCGGTCCAAATTTTTAGGACTATAATAAAATTTTAGTAATTATAATAAATTTGTATTTATTTATTAACATACACAAGTAGTGACAGATAAATTATAGGAAAATCACAAAGACTTACAAATAAACAATATTTTATTATTGTCATTTAACAAATGTCTCAAATTATTAAAAGTAAAAACGACAAATGTTTGGTTTCTACAAGTGCTCTTGTAAAAGCACAACACTACATATGACACAGTGAGGTTTTAAGGCTTTTTTTGTCATCAATGTATGCAAATCCATTATTTACATATTCGTGGTCGTACTCGCGCTTTGACATATTTGTTGCTATAATTAAATGAAATTTCACATGTCAAACGGTACAGTTGTCGCTCGTGCATTTCAAAATAAAAGTCTTATTTAAGCAAAATAGGTTGAAAATTAAACATTTGGTTTTTTTTTTGACCACACACTCTACGACCCACTGAAAATGTTCCCGCGACCTAGTTGAGAAACACTGCTCGAGATGATGCTTATTTGGGCACAATAAAATATGATCATGCCTTGATTTTGGCTGATTTCATTAGGACAGTGCGGTCTGACTCTGCTTAGACTAAAGTCTCATCACTGAACAGAAATAATGTCCAGTATAGAATATAAAGTCCTGCTGCAGTGGAGACAGAATGAATATTGTGTCTGACTCCATCATGAGCTTGGAGGACTGCATCCATACATCTCTGCACTGACTCAAATCACTGATTAATAAAGTCCCAGAGTTCATCAGGATTCTTTGTGTTAATCTTCAACGCCTCCTCCTTCATCTTACCCCAGACATGCTCAATAATGTTCATGTCTGGTGAGTGGGCTGGCCAATCCTGGAGCAGCTTGACCTTCTTTGCTTTCAGGAGCTTTGATGTGGAGGCTGAAGTATGAGCAGGAGCGCTATCCTGCTGGAGAATTGTCCCTCTCCTGTGGTTTGTAATGTAATGGGCAGCACAAGTGTCTTGATACCTCAGGCTGTTGATGTTGATCATCCACTCTGCACATCTCTTGCATGCCCACATACTGAATGTAACCCCAAACCATGATTTCTCCTTCACCAAACTTGACTGATTTCTGTGAGAATCTTCTCTCCATGCTGGTTCCAGTAGGTCTTCTGCAGTATTTGTGATGATTGGGATGCAGATCAACAGATGATTCATCAGAAAAGCCGACGAATTATCAACTAAAGGTCAAGTTATTATTTGTTGCTCTTACAACTGGGATCAACAACAAGACTTTTGTCAGGTAGTGTACTTTATGTTTTATTTATTTTCATTTAAGCCTACTTCAATTTATTTAATTTAACTTAATTTTACATTTCCAAAAGCTTTTAAAAAGCTACAAATATCCTTCTGTATATAGCTTTATTTTCATTTATAATTTGGTTTGAGTAATTTTAGCATTTACTCTTATTTTAAATAGTTTCCACAGTATTTTCATATTTTAATTTTATTTATAAATGAAAGCTGATATATTTTAATCTTTATTTTTGTTTAGTGTTGTTGTAGTTAATAAAAACAAACTCAAAAACAACAATGAATGCAATAACTAATGCTAATTATAAATATATTTCCGTGAGATGTTTTACATTTCTAATCAGTGCACAATTATGAAACCATTTTTACAGAAACTTAAAGGTGCAGTATGTAAGTTTGACACCCAGTTGAACTATGTGGAAACCTATTCATTGTACATATCGCTGTCAATTTCTGTATTTTGCACTGTCGTTGTATTTGCACTGTCTGTATTTTGCACTGTCGTTGTATTTTGCACTGTCTGTATTTTGCACTGTCTGTATTTTGCACTGTCGTTGTATTTTGCACTGTCTGTATTTTGCACTGTCGTTGTATTTGCACTGTCGTTGTATTTTGCACTGTCGTTGTATTTGCACTGTCTGTATTTTGCACTGTCGTTGTATTTTGTACTGTCGTTGTATTTGCACTGTCTGTATTTTGCACTGTCGTTGTATTAGCACTGTCTTTATTTTGCACTGTCGTTGTATTTTGCACTGTCTGTATTTTGCACTGTAATTGTATTTGCACTGTCTGTATTTTCAACTGTCGTTGTATTTGCACTGTCGTTGTATTTTGCACTGTCGTTGTATTTGCACTGTCTGTATTTTGCACTGTCGTTGTATTTTGCACTGTCTGTATTTTGCACTGTCGTTGTATTTGCACTGTCTGTATTTTGCACTGTCGTTGTATTTGCACTGTCTGTATTTTGCACTGTCGTTGTATTTTGCACTGTCTGTATTTTGCACTGTCTGTATTTTGCACTGTCGTTGTATTTTGCACTGTCGTTGTATTTGCACTGTCTGTATTTTGCACTGTCGTTGTATTTTGCACTGTCTGTATTTTGCACTGTCTGTATTTTGCACTGTCGTTGTATTTTGCACTGTCTGTATTTTGCACTGTCGTTGTATTTGCACTGTCGTTGTATTTTGCACTGTCGTTGTATTTGCACTGTCTGTATTTTGCACTGTCGTTGTATTTTGCACTGTCTGTATTTTGCACTGTCGTTGTATTTGCACTGTCTGTATTTTGCACTGTCGTTGTATTTGCACTGTCTGTATTTTGCACTGTCGTTGTATTTTGCACTGTCTGTATTTTGCACTGTCTGTATTTTGCACTGTCGTTGTATTTTGCACTGTCGTTGTATTTTGCACTGTCTGTATTTTGCACTGTTGTTGTATTTTGCACTGTCGTTGTATTTTGCACTGTCTGTATTTTGCACTGTCTGTATTTTGCACTGTCGTTGTATTTTGCAGTGTCGTTGTATTTGCACTGTCTGTATTTTGCACTGTCGTTGTATTTGCACTGTCTGTATTTTGCACTGTCTGTATTTTGCACTGTCGTTGTATTTTGCACTGTCTGTATTTTGCACTGTCGTTGTATTTTGCACTGTCGTTGTATTTTGCACTGTCTGTATTTTGCACTGTAATTGTATTTGCACTGTCTGTATTTTCAACTGTCGTTGTATTTGCACTGTCTGTATTTTGTACTGTCGTTGTATTTGCACTGTCTGTATTTTGCACTGTAATTGTATTTGCACTGTCTGTATTTTCAACTGTCGTTGTATTTGCACTGTCGTTGTATTTTGCACTGTCGTTGTATTTGCACTGTCTGTATTTTGCACTGTCGTTGTATTTTGTACTGTCGTTGTATTTTGCACTGTCGTTGTATTTTGTACTGTCGTTGTATTAGCACTGTCTTTATTTTGCACTGTCGTTGTATTTTGAACTGTCTGTATTTTGCACTGTAATTGTATTTGCACTGTCTGTATTTTCAACTGTCGTTGTATTTGCACTGTCGTTGTATTTTGCACTGTCGTTGTATTTGCACTGTCTGTATTTTGCACTGTCGTTGTATTTTGCACTGTCTGTATTTTGCACTGTCGTTGTATTTGCACTGTCTGTATTTTGCACTGTCGTTGTATTTGCACTGTCTGTATTTTGCACCGTCGTTGTATTTTGCACTGTCTGTATTTTGCACTGTCTGTATTTTGCACTGTCGTTGTATTTTGCACTGTCTGTATTTTGCACTGTCTGTATTTTGCACTGTCGTTGTATTTTGCACTGTCGTTGTATTTTGCACTGTCTGTATTTTGCACTGTCGTTGTATTTTGCACTGTCTGTATTTTGCACTGTAATTGTATTTGCACTGTCTGTATTTTGCACTGTCGTTGTATTAGCACTGTCTTTATTTTGCACTGTCGTTGTATTTTGCACTGTCTGTATTTTGCACTGTAATTGTATTTGCACTGTCTGTATTTTCAACTGTCGTTGTATTTGCACTGTCGTTGTATTTTGCACTGTCGTTGTATTTGCACTGTCTGTATTTTGCACTGTCGTTGTATTTGCACTGTCTGTATTTTGCACTGTCGTTGTATTTTGCACTGTCTGTATTTTGCACTGTCGTTGTATTTTGCACTGTCGTTGTATTTTGCACTGTCTGTATTTTGCACTGTCGTTGTATTTTGCACTGTCTGTATTTTGCACTGTCTGTATTTTGCACTGTCGTTGTATTTTGCACTGTCGTTGTATTTTGCACTGTCTGTATTTTGCACTGTCGTTGTATTTTGCACTGTCGTTGTATTTTGCACTGTCTGTATTTTGCACTGTCGTTGTATTTTGCACTGTCTGTATTTTGCACTGCCGTTGTATTTTGCACTGTCTGTATTTTGCACTGTCGTTGTATTTTGCACTGTCGTTGTATTTTGCACTGTCTGTATTTTGCACTGTCGTTGTATTTTGCACTGTCTGTATTTTGCACTGCCCTTGTATTTTGCACTGCCGTTGTATTTTGCACTGTCTGTATTTTGCACTGTCTGTATTTTGCACTGTAATTGTATTTTGCACTGCCGTTGTATTTTGCACTGTCTGTATTTTGCACTGTCGTTGTATTTTGCACTGTCGTTGTATTTTGCACTGTCGTTGTATTTTGCACTGCCGTTGTATTTTGCACTGCCGTTGTATTTTGCACTGTCGTTGTATTTTGCACTGCCGTTGTATTTTGCACTGCCGTTGTATTTTGCACTGCCGTTGTATTTTGCACTGTCTGTATTTTGCACTGTCTGTATTTTGCACTGTCGTTGTATTTTGCACTGCCGTTGTATTTTGCACTGCCGTTGTATTTTGCACTGCCGTTGTATGTTGCACTGCCGTTGTATGTTGCACTGTCGTTGTATTTTGCACTGTCGTTGTATTTTGCACTGTCGTTGTATTTTGCACTGTCGTTGTATTTTGCACTGTCGTTGTATTTTGCACTGTCTGTATTTTGCACTGTCGTTGTATTTTGCACTGTCTGTATTTTGCACTGTCGTTGTATTTTGCACTGTAATTGTATTTGCACTGTCGTTGTATTTTGCACTGTCTGTATTTTGCACTGTCGTTGTATTTTGCACTGTCTGTATTTTGCACTGTAATTGTATTTGCACTGTCGTTGTATTTTGAACTGTCGTTGTATTTGCACTGTCTGTATTTTGCACTGTCGTTGTATTAGCACTGTCTTTATTTTGCACTGTCGTTGTATTTTGCACTGTCTGTATTTTGCACTGTCGTTGTATTTTGCACTGTCTGTATTTTGCACTGTCGTTGTATTTTGCACTGTCGTTGTATTTTGCACTGCCGTTGTATTTTGCACTGCCGTTGTATTTTGCACTGCCGTTGTATTTTGCACTGCCGTTGTATTTTGCACTGTCGTTGTATTTTGCACTGTCGTTGTATTTTGCACTGTCTGTATTTTGCACTGTCTGTATTTTGCACTGCCGTTGTATTTTGCACTGCCGTTGTATTTTGCACTGCCGTTGTATTTTGCACTGTCGTTGTATTTTGCACTGCCGTTGTATGTTGCACTGTCGTTGTATTTTGCACTGTCGTTGTATTTTGCACTGTCGTTGTATTTTGCACTGTCGTTGTATTTTGCACTGTCTGTATTTTGCACTGTCGTTGTATTTTGCACTGTCGTTGTATTTTGCACTGTCTGTATTTTGCACTGTCGTTGTATTTTGCACTGTCTGTATTTTGCACTGTCGTTGTATTTTGCACTGTCGTTGTATTTTGCACTGTCTGTATTTTGCACTGTCTGTATTTTGCACTGTAATTGTATTTGCACTGTCGTTGTATTTTGCACTGTCTGTATTTTGCACTGCCGTTGTATTTTGCACTGTCGTTGTATTTTGCACTGTCTGTATTTTGCACTGTCTGTATTTTGCACTGTCGTTGTATTTTGCACTGTCTGTATTTTGCACTGTCGTTGTATTTTGCACTGTCTGTATTTTGCACTGTCTGTATTTTGCACTGTCGTTGTATTTTGCACTGTCGTTGTATTTTGCACTGTCTGTATTTTGCACTGTCGTTGTATTTTGCACTGTCTGTATTTTGCACTGTCGTTGTATTTTGCACTGTCTGTATTTTGCACTGTCGTTGTATTTTGCACTGTCGTTGTATTTTGCACTGTCTGTATTTTGCACTGTCGTTGTATTTTGCACTGTCTGTATTTTGCACTGTCGTTGTATTTTGCACTGTCTGTATTTTGCACTGTCTGTATTTTGCACTGTCGTTGTATTTTGCACTGTCGTTGTATTTTGCACTGTCTGTATTTTGCACTGTCGTTGTATTTTGCACTGTCGTTGTATTTTGCACTGCCGTTGTATTTTGCACTGCCGTTGTATTTTGCACTGTCGTTGTATTTTGCACTGCCGTTGTATGTTTTTTGCACTGTCGTTGTATTTTGCACTGCCGTTGTATTTTGCACTGTCGTTGTATTTTGCACTGTCTGTATTTTGCACTGTCTGTATTTTGCACTGTCTGTATTTTGCACTGTCGTTGTATTTTGCACTGTCGTTGTATTTTGCACTGTCTGTATTTTGCACTGTCGTTGTATTTTGCACTGCCGTTGTATTTTGCACTGCCGTTGTATTTTGCACTGCCGTTGTATTTTGCACTGTCGTTGTATTTTGCACTGCCGTTGTATGTTGCACTGTCGTTGTATTTTGCACTGTCGTTGTATTTTGCACTGTCGTTGTATTTTGCACTGTCGTTGTATTTTGCACTGTCTGTATTTTGCACTGTCGTTGTATTTTGCACTGTCTGTATTTTGCACTGCCGTTGTATTTTGCACTGTCGTTGTATTTTGCACTGTCTGTATTTTGCACTGTCTGTATTTTGCACTGTCGTTGTATTTTGCACTGTCGTTGTATTTTGCACTGTCTGTATTTTGCACTGTCGTTGTATTTTGCACTGTCGTTGTATTTTGCACTGTCGTTGTATTTTGCACTGCCGTTGTATGTTGCACTGTCGTTGTATTTTGCACTGTCGTTGTATTTTGCACTGCCGTTGTATTTTGCACTGTCTGTATTTTGCACTGTAATTGTATTTGCACTGTCGTTGTATTTTGCATTGTCTGTATTTTGTACTGTCTGGAGCCAGCACCTAAGCTTATCACTCATCATAGCAAACGTGCTGCTGATGATGTTACAATAAAAGTGATTTAATTTTGATTTGAACATGTTATTGTATTCTTGAATTAAAACAAAAGCAAGTGCAGGTTGCCAGATTGAGGACACCAACAGCCGTGTGCCTGACTATCGAGCTTAAAAGCTAATTTAAGCAGTGTTCTAAATAAGAGCTACGGCACGTGACAGAAGGAACATTCTCCATATTAAAATGAGTTTTTGTTCTAACCAACACCTGAAATTGATATTTTAAAAATGGCTTCTATTTATCACAGCTGAATAACAGAAAACCGATCAGCTCAGGTGCACCTCATGCACTTTATTCAGTGTTAAATGCTAATAATGTGAGTTTGAATGCCATTTTACATCACATTTTTTGCCATACTACTGAGAGCAGCAGCAGATAGTTCACCTCAGATCTGGGAAATAAAATTAACCATCTGAGATTAAACTTCAGAACTGTGACTCAGTGCAAACCAACACATACCAGTGATTCAGCATCTACATTTAATAATGTTAAAGAGGTTTAATATGTATTAATTACATTATAAACCTTATAATTGCATTAGGGTGCAGTGAGTGCACTATTCTGTGCTGCTGAATGGCTGTATTTACATTTCTGACGTGTTTCGTCTGGTGCAAACAGGCAAATTGCTCATCATTGCGCATCACATAACTGTAATGGAAATTCATTTATATTCATTTCTTAAATGTGTATGCCTTTTTTTATATTGCTTAGCTTTCATGTGTGTGTCTGCTCTGTCCCTTGTCCTTTATCCTATGCTTTACCATGATAGACTGTTTGATATACGGTGTGTGAAAGAGGCATGGGTCAGAACTGCGGCCTATAGTTTATCATGAAAGGCTGTTGATATACAGTGTGAAAGGGGCATGGGTCAAAGCGGAGAGACAGCTAACGTAAACGTGGTATGGCCTGATTAGAAGTGATCTCCTAGGCAGTACAAGGAAGAAACCAGATATAAGAGAGAGCACACTCTGTTTTCAGTGTTTCACTCTGCAGAATCTGTCGTTGCTGTATGATTGTGAACTTCTTTATATAAAGAATGAAACTTTGAAAAGACACCCTGGGTAAGACTTTGTCTTCTTTACCACAGAGAAAGCCTCATTAAAGAAAAATTGCCACTACATCACGTAGCATGTTGTTAGGACACGGGTTTACAATGTAACCTGCTTACCTAATGTTTACGTTCATAATATTGATATTATTTGCTAATTAATAACCATCTCATGTGGAACTCTGAATCTGTGTCTCATTTCTGAGTATGCTACTGTCCACTGGAGGGCACATTTCTGTCACAAACGCATGCTTTGAGAGCCTTTATGACTGAAAGAATGAAATTCGCTGTTTTGCACCAAGGCAACCCGGGGTGCTGACATATAATTAGCTAAACTAGCATTGGGTGGGTTAAATGAGCAAAACAAAGACAGACGTTTCAGCACATAACACACATTTTCAAAGCAGAATATCTGACATCAGCATTGTTTTTCAGATTAAGAATGTTCATTTAGCATGTTTCTGAAATATCCACAAACATATTATAGTGTTTATATACTTTAGAAGAGTCAAAAACATACAGCACCTTTAAATAATACAAAAACTTAATAAACGAATACAGAAGAGCTTCATGACTATAAGGCAGGGTGTCCACACTCGGTTCTGGAGGGCCGGTGTACTGGAGAGTTTAGCTCCAACCCTTATCAAACACACTCGAACAAGATAATCAAGCTCTTACTAGGTGTACTAGAAACTTCCAGGTGTGTTAAAGCAAGTTGGAGCTAAAGTCAGCAGGACACCGGCCCTCCATGTCCGACTTTTGACATCCCTGCTATAAAATGTACAGTAAATTTCAGCACTCAAAACAAAACATGCATGAATTAAAAATAAAAATATGCAGCATAAATTACTTAATTCTAAACATCCGAGAGATCAGACAGCACAAAATGATCATTAAACGCTAAATTAACACCGTTATTAGCATTATAAGTGATCCTTAGGAAAAGAAACTGTAAACAAATACACAATAGAAAGATGTGAGTGTTGTTTGTGTGAGTATCTTACAGATGTATGTGCTCAACAGTTTGCGGCTGAACTCAGAGCTGTAGCTGCTGGCTGAAGAGCTGCTCTCTGTAAATCACAACACAGACATTTCAGCTGCTTTTCTCTGATCAACACACAGTAAATCCTCACTTCATTCTGCCTGACGCAGACTATTTATACAGCACTGAATCTAAATAACTCATAACCTAAATACTTGCATTGAATTGTATTTTTTTTCCTCAATAATATACATTAACTTACCACAAAAAAAAAAAATCGAAATAAACATATACTCATTTTCTGAGAAGAGAAACTGGCCTCAGATCAGCTCAACTGGCTTTGCCTCGGATTAAATTTCTATATAATATATGAGCAATATCACACGAGTAGCAGTGCGATATGGCTGTATATCAGCACTGGTGGGAGGCGTGCCGATATACAGCCATATCGCACTGCTACAAGTGTGATATTGCGTTTATACAACAGTTTGACGGCACAATTGTGTATATAAAGACTAAATCAAACATGGAGAGTCTCAAAAACCCTTTTGTATGAGGAACTACTTTCTTCCGGATTCAAATCATAAGCTGACAGTTAAACAGTTGAGCGTGCATCTTTTAAACTTTAGATCTGTAGTGTCTGCTTTTTGCTGGCTGTATGTGGGCGGAGTAATACACAAAGGGTAAAGAGGCTGTAGGAGTTCTGATATTGCAGAATATTGCATGGCTGTCAGCCAATCAGATTTGAGAACCAGACAGAACGGTTGTATAAATATATAATCTTCTACATATACTCGGAATTAAAATGGCATCCGAGGATTGCTTCATATCCTGCTGCCTGTATGCAATGATTTGAAGATCCTCAGAGTCAATAACAATAATAAAACACAGGAGATACATTTTATTACAGATTCAGCACAACAAAACATTCCCAGAAACATAAGCCTGCAACTCTTTCTGAAACACTTCTGCCTGTCTAATAGCAAATACAAGTGATTCCTTAAAGTATAAAGTTTTCCTTAAAGTCAACGTGAAATCAAATTGACACTCTTTCCTTTAATTTCATCTAAATCTTTTCTGTAACAATGCTTATTCTTTCTGCTGATTTAATTAAGACCATTTAAACAACGCAGAATAACATTACCCAGTAATATTTTACCCCTACTGTATGCATTACGATCAAATCAGCACAGACAAATGAAGTAAATGCAGTCCTCTTGCTTGTCATGTTGACTCTGAGAACACAGGACTCTTGGACTCTTACCTCGGGGGTCTAAAGGAATATTGTAAGTGTCCCCCAGTACTACAGGACAGAAGCAAAGCAGAACAGAGAGAGAAAGAGAACAAGAGAAAGAGGCAAAGGGCAAGAAGTTAAAATAGTTTGGTTAGTGAAGAGCTCAACCACTTACAGCAGCCAGGATGAAAGAGAGCAAGATCATGCGACAGGCAGGCAGAGCTGAGTGGGTGGAGCTGAGGGGGAGGAGCTACATAATGACATGCAAATTATTTAAATGTTCAGTATGAGCATTTGTACTGGCTATATGATCATGAAGCAAAAGTGTTCAGCAGATTTAACCCAAGGCCCACGTGGAATTTGCACACACATTATAGTTTATTTATTTACTTGATGTGTGTAAATGTGTGTAAATATGTATTTATTTAGTTTTTATATAAATTTTAGCACAATTATTAACTAACTAATATGCAAATGTTTGTATGATTTCTTAACAATACCATTTGTAAAGTAATATTTTCTGTATTTTAGTAAATGAGAGACTTGCTTTGTTGCCAAACACGTGGATCTATTTGGATTTGCATTGCAAACCCAAAAGTGATTCTTTTTTATTTCATGCTTCAGGATTTTAGCTAATATACTAACAAAATCATTCAATTAGCAGATTATTTTGCTTGTTTTAAGGAAAAACTCACTTACTTTTGACATATTAGTTCTTAAAACAAGACAATACTTTTTGCCCGTCTAGAAAATGCTTCTTAATTTAAGAATTTTTAGATATTTGGACAGAAACAAGACTATTATTATTAATATTATTAAAGAAAACAAACACAATATAAAATAATTCTAACAAAAGTTCTAATAACAGACTAAAATATAGCAAATCATTTATATTATATTATTTCATTATTATAATACAACAGTACTGTATTAAGTTTTATTATATTAATATACATTTTAAAATAATTGATAAATAAAAAAATAGAACAAGAAGTATTAATCGAGTGTTACGACTGAAGTTTGTTTATTTATTTATTATTGCGAATTGCATGTCTTTTTCTTTGTCCCGCGTTCTTGTTGTTTTTCTGTTATCCCATAGGCTCCTATACCGGTGTGATCCCGTGTTCTGATTGGCTGCTGGTCTCGGAGGCCTGTATAAAAAGAAGCCTCCGGCAGGGTTCGGGGAGCTCATTTGGGCTGCGTTCGGTGCTGGGAGTGGAGCTCTTGGATTTCCCTTACCCCTCCGGCCGACGACCAACAATCAATTTTGTACCATTGTTCATACGTTTACCTAATTTGGAGAGTTTGAGCGTGTAGGGGTGGCCTGCCTATTTATTTGATTACTTTTGACTTTGTTTATGTTTAGGGAGGTAAGCTTCCTGTATTTTTCTTTAAATATTATTAGGTAATTTAGTGCATTTACTTTATAGATTCTATTGTTATTTTGGCCTGTGGTCACCCTGAAGAGATGCTCATATATATTTACTACATTTTTCTATAATAAATCTATTCTTATACTCTCAATTGAGTGTCTGAGTTTGGTTGTCGACCGAAGGGAATCTTTTGCATTAAGTTTTTGTTTTGTAAGGGAAATCCACCACCCAAACACATTTGTTTTCTTCGTTTATTATGCCCATGTTGTTTTCCCCTAGACTCGGGGCGTAATACGAGTGAAAGCAGACCACAATTTCTGATTTCAGTCAAATGCTATTTGGTATTTATTTTAATGTTCACAGTATAGTGTAATGAACAAAAGCAAGAATATAAAGAAATGTGCGTCCTCTATTCTTCTTTGAGCAGTTTATTGCCAATTAGAGAATAAATTGTTATTATATGCAGGATGGTGGTGAAGGTTGAGGGGAAAATAGCTGAATATGATTTTTATAACATAATTCAAGAATATCGCCTTGAGAAAAAAAAATACAAAAAACAAAAGGAAAAAAGAAATGCAGACTGCAGGAAATGTGAAAAGATGACAAATAAGGAGACAGAAGGATGAGGACAGCAGCCTGTGTGTTATGAACATTAATGCAATAAGAACAGACATTTCAGCAGTTCAGTATACAGCTTAGATCTGCTCTTCAACTGTATAATGTGTCATTAATAACCCAAGAATATTTGCAGCTGAAGTCAAAATTATTCACTCCTGTCATGTGATTTTGTTCTTTGTCAAATATTTCCCAAATGATGTTGAACAGATTCAGGATTTTTTCACAGTATTTCCTATTACATTTTTTCTTCTGAAGAAAGTTTTATTTGTTTTATTTTGGCTAGAATAAAAGCAGTTTTTAATTTTTTAAAAACATTTTAAGGTCAATATTATTAGCCCCTTTACGCTATATTTGTTTTGGATGGTTTAGAGCAGGGGTGCTCAATCCTGTTCCTGGAGATCTACTTTCCTGTACAGTTTAGCTCCTACCCTGATCAAACCCCACCTGAACCAATTAATTAGGACCTAAAATCCGCTTGATAATTATAGACAGGTGTGTTTGATAAGGGTTGCAACTGAAATCTGCAGGAAGGTAGATCTCCAGGAACAGAATTGGCCACCCCTCCCTGCTGAAAAATCCAGCTTAAACCAGCCTAGGCTGGTTGGCTGGTTTTAGCTGGTCGACCAGGCTGGTTTTAGAGGGATTTTGGCCATTACCAGGCTGGTTTCCAGCCATTTCCAGCCTGGTCTTAGTTGGTCAGGCTGGAAAATTACCAGCCAAATCCAGCTAAAACCAGCTTGGCTTAAGCTGGACATAGCTGGTTTTGGCTGGACTCCCAGCTTGGCTAGGCTGGTCAAGCTGGTTTGCCTGACCAGCTAAGACCAGGCTGGAAATGGCTGGAAACCAGCCTGGTAATGGCCAAAACCCCTCTAAAACCAGCCTGGTCGACCAGCTAAAACCAGCCAACCAGCCTAGGCTGGTTTAAGCTAGATTTTTTAGCAGGGCTGGTTTAGAGAGTAAACCACTGTTATACAATGACTTGGCTAATTACCCTAACTTTACCCTAATTAACCCAGTGAAGCCTTTAAATGTCACTTTAAGCTGTATAGAAGTGTCTTGAAGAATATCTAGTCTAATATTATTTACTGTCATCATGACAAAGATAAAATAAATCAGTTATTAGAGATGAGTTATGAAAACTATTATGCTTAGAAATGTGTTGAAGAAATCTGCTTTTCTTTAAACAGAAATTGGGGACAAAACAAACATGAGGGCTAATAATTGTGACTTCAACTGTATGTAATGTCTGTTTTTCTGTAGTCTGTGTTTTACCCTGAGACGCCAGCATCGCTCCTGCTGTTTCCTGGAAATCCAGCAGCTGCTGCAGAAACAGGATTGCCTGACAAAATACATTAGGAGAAGACATTTATTTATAATAAAACACCACTTTGAGTACATTTACTGTATGAAATGGACAATTAAGCGATCTTACATTGCTGGTCAGCTCATGCACAGTTCCATCTTTCGGCATGTTGTACTCTTTATCCGGATCATTCTGTCGGAGAGAAAAACATAATCAATATACAGTTGAAGTCAGAATTATTAGCCCACTTTTGAATTTTATTTTCTTTTTTAAATATTTCCCAAATGATGTTTAACAGAGCAAGGAAATGTTCACAGTATGTCTGCTAATATTTTTTCTTCTGGAGAAAGTCTTATTTCGACAAGAATAAAAGCAGTTTTTAATTTTTTAAACACCATTTTTAAGAAAAAATTATTAGCCCCTTTAAACAAATTTTTTATCCAGTAGTCTACAGAATAAACCATCGTTATACAATGACTTGCCTAATTACCCCAACCTGCCTAGTTACCCTAATTAACCTAGTTAAGCCTTTAAATGTCACTTTAAGCTGTATAGAAGTGTCTTGAAAAACATTTAGTCAAATATTATTTACTGTCATCATGGCAAAGATAAAGTAAATCAGTTATTAGAGATGAGTTATTAAAACTAATGTGTTTAGAAATGTGTTGAAGAAATCATCTCTCTGTTAAACAGAAATTGGGGAAAAAATAAACCGGGAAGCTAATAATTCAGGGGGGCTAATAATTCTGACTCTAACTGTATATGGAATAATTAGAGTTGTACACCTATATAAAATTATGAATTAATATATGGGGGGGAGGGGGGGGGGTTAGCAAGAAGGTCGCTGGTTCAAGTCCCTGCTGGTTCAGGTGGCAATTCTGTGTGGAGTTTGCATGTTCTCCCTGTGTGTGGCGTGGGTTTTCTCTGGGTGCTCCGGTTTCCCCCACAGTCCAGACACATGCGCTAA